>NC_090877.1:41816442-41823942 GCF_036669935.1 Montipora foliosa | reverse complement strand
TCTCCTTTATTCTCTACTTTCTCAAATTCTATACATGTAATACACCTTATTTACCCTCCAAAATTTTACTCGGACATTGTTTTCGATCTCTCTTGGGGCATCTTCATGTCCATGGAGGATTGCAAACAATAAGGAGGGGGACATTGGGATTTTCGGTTTTGCGGTTTTGGCTATTTTTTAGATCGGTTTTTCGGTTTTTGTGCCAAAAGACTTCGGTTTTTCGGTTTTGGTGTTCATTGCGGTTTGCGGGTTTTTCGTTTTTTAGCATCTGGTTTTCGGTTTTCGTAAAAATTACGAGCGGTTTTTCGGTTTTGTTATCCGATGTGCTTTTTGGGTTTTTCTATTTTGTCCTATTTGGTTTCCGATTTTTCTTAGATTTGAGCGGCAATTGATCTCGAATAGAATGTTATTTATTTATTTAATCTTTATTTAACCACGGTGCAATTCATCAGCAATATAAAAAATATGTACAATTAAAAATTTATAGATTGAACTATGTAAAATATCGGATCAGTTACGAAAATATATATCTCGTTACGACCCTGTAGATAGAGTAGGTCAAGACACGGGCTGCTCTGTTTTGCAGTTTTTGCAGTTTGTCCTGCAAAGTCTACAGTTTCCCCAAACAATATTGCAGTAGTTGAAATGAGGTTGTACTAGGGCCTGATAAATAGAATGTAAGGTCCCATGGGGTACAAGATGCCTGTTTTCACTCACGTGATCAGTAACCTTGTTTTTCCTCCGAAACAAAAGAAAACGTTTGAGTGATAATAGAGCTCAATTCCCGGAGACGTCACATGAAAACACTCTATAGCCGCGAGACGCCAAAGTTATTGAGAGGAATGCGTGACAAACTAAATGTCACGGTAGGGGATCACGCGTGTCGAATGACGCCCGAGTTGGTGCGGAGTGGATGAAGATGAAGGACCCCATGAAGATCTGAACGAGCATGAAATGAATGAGAAGCTAGCGAATCTGATAAAGGCCAGCAAGAATTTGATAAATGTGGTGACGAAGTCAGTGCAGATGACAACAATTCCCAGGCCAGCAAGATGAATTAGGGACACCGACGAATTGTCTCTTTGGTGCAACGTTGCGATATGGAAGGGCGGTGCCCGGGGGGAAGGAGGGGGGGGGGGAGACTCCCATATAAAAGGGGAGGGATGCTCATCGTCTCGCTTAGGGGTGTAAATTTCGGAATTTGGTCTCACTTAGGGTGTTTTGGGCACAACGCAATCATATGTAGCCGTGAAAATATCCTTAGGGTTGCGCGCGAAGAAATATAAAAGTGTATATTTACACTTTTATATTTCTTCAGGCAGGTGAAAGTATTAGATGATAATGTCTTTGCCATCATTAAAATTCGCTGTATTTTTTTATTTTTCTGTGTTATGGATAATGAAGTAAAGTAAAGTGGTGCATTTATGTAGCGCCCTTATCACAACGTCTCAAAGGCGCTTTACAATGATCAATTTACCCCCATGGTCCCTTTTAGGGGTAAGAAAACGCCTGGGCCACGCCCACATTGGTCTCCTTCAAGGGTTTAATGTAAAATTCCCGACTAGCATCCCTCGCCTTTTTATATGGGAGCCCCTCCCCCTCCCCCCCGGAGGCGGTGAGGTTCAATATTCGACTCTTGTTTTAAGTAAGTATCTGTTTATTACCACATTTAAGCTTTGAGCAAGTTCCTGCTGCCATGTAAAACAAGGAACAAACAGTGCCGGTTAGCTTCCTCAATGCAATCGCATGTTTTAGACCAAGATTAAACATTCCATTCGAATCTCCAAACTGTCAGGTCCTAGTTATCAAATAGAAATGTTCAATTAGAGAGTTTTATTGGAAGTTTCCAGAGCTATAGCTTATTGCGATTGCAAAATTGAAATTTTAGAGAGGCTTTGTATGCAAATTCTCCTAAGTTAACTTGGCTCCATTACCAGCTGCTTTACGGAAAATGAGTCCACAAAGTCCGGGCTCGAGAGAGCGGCAGAAATAAAGCCTATGATTTTAGCAGATACTAAAAGATATGAAGGCTTTAGACAAGTCCATGACATTCACAAATACTTTGATGAAATAAAGTGTTAGCGTAGCTTACTCTGTATGCCACACTTGTCACCATTGTATCGGTTTTTTGACGCTTTTGTATGCGGTTTTCGGTTTTGGCCGAATTTTTTTGCGGTTTTGCGGTTTTGGACGATTTTTTCTTCGGTTTTGCGGTTTCTAATACACCCCAATGTCCCCCTCAATAAGTATATGCAAAATTTTGGGGGTAAACAAGATGTATTATGGGATTTGAGAAAGTGAATAAAAAATATTCGAATATGTGACGAGGGGGTCTGAGCTTCAAAAACTATGGCCGCTCATCATGTGTTTGAAAACCAAAAATAGCATCAATTTTAAGCGGCTGTGCTATACCACACATGCAAACCAGAGGTGCATGTATATGACCTGATAAAGGTGTGTTTTCATATCGATTGGTTATTTCTGTAACACAGACCATTTCACTGAATTAGCGAAATTACACTTGACGTTTTATTTAAATCAGATCAGTAACTTAAGTCGTTATATCGAAAATATCTCCGGTGTCACCAATTGGTACTTTCAGCGAGTTGTTTTAATTTTTTTTTCTCAATCCTCTTGAAGGATCTATAAAACATCCACGGAAACGACACCGATTCGAAACTGAATAAACATTGAAATTCGTGGGAAACGTGCAATGTGAATTTTAAAACAGTTTTCCGTTTTTTGCAAAGTGACAAAAACTCAATTGAGCAGGCCCCGTCGGCACGCGTATCCGGATATTTTTGAATCCACAACTTTTTCTTTCTGGATTCAAAAATATATCCATCCACAAGTAGCGTATTCAAACCGAAGTTGCCTCGGAACTTGCCATCGTTTGACACAGATGCTTCACTGTTTCGCCGCCGCGGTAACTTCATCACGGCGCCGCTGAATCCGATGTCACTTCGATTTTGCGCTTTACTTTTGCAGCCAAAAGTACAGTAGCAAAAATCTCCCAAAATGTTTGTCGTTGATCGAAACTTTTTATATTCGGGGTTCAAAATTAATGTTGTTTTCATGTCGTAAATGTTGTTGCTGATGACAAATATTTTATTCTCGATCGACCATCCTGAAAACTTCCTTCTGCTGTGCCTAAAAACAGGGTATCAATATTTATTCACTTTTGCTTCAATATTTGTTTTGAATAAAGCAAGCTAACAAACTCTGTACCTTGCTTAGTTCGCATTGTTAGGCGTTAAAATAGAATTTTCGGTCCTTTGCTTCTGTTACGGAGTGGTATATTTTTTAGGTCACCCATCCAAATACTAACTCCGCCGGACATGGATTAACTTCAATGAACTTTTGTAAAATACAAAGCTGTTAGACGCTCAGAGTGCACGCTTAAACTTGTGGTAAAAGAAGTTGTGAGGGAACTTGGAAATGATCAACATTTCCGCGTAGAAGCCAATGTCTCTCGATTCCCTTTTATTTTCTTCAATCTTTCTGGGTTTGGTACTTTGCGAGTAACCACATGTCTTCTCAGGGGGCTATTTACCTACGACTTTTACCATGGCACTACAATGATAGACAATACCAAAACAATATCGTGCACTGTTAGAGCTACGTACATATTACGCAAGGACAACTTGAATCTCCTGAAAGACAACACACAGCTCAGTTGACATTATGGAATAAATCGCTGTGTTACTTCACTACCACACGTAAGCAATGCGTGTCAATTTTTTCTAAAGAGGACAGGAATTTCCTCTGACAAATGATTTATTAATAGGCCGGTAGCCAGGTTTTTATCCTCAGAAAAGGATCTGTTTCGTCGTACGAACGTGTGAGGACCTGTGAGCCAAAGGGCCTCTGCTGGTATGACTTCTAAGTGACCCCTTAAATGGTCTTAATGACCCCCCAACTTGAAAAAAATTGCCTGAAACGCTGCACGTACCACAGGCAACCCAGTGTACCCTCACGGAGGGTCTAGTTATTGATAAACTCGGCTGATTATTCAACTTGTGTGGTGTGTACTAAAACAATTATTCCCTTCAGTGTCGGTGAAATTGTAGGAAATCCAGTAAATAGTTTACAACAAAAAATATCCATAAAGGAAACAAATTTCATCTATTTAACGAAAAACAAGAAAATCAGTACTCACTTAAATATAAAACTTAAAACCTTTAATTATAAACATCAATCATCAGAGATTTCTAAAATGCATTTAACATCACGTACACTAAAAGAAAAATAGTTCAATAATAAAAACAAGCGCTGTCCTTATTGTTATATTCTCAAGGGGGAAATTCACACAAGAGGAAATGCACACACAAAATGGCGGATGAACAAGAACTGATTATATTGATAAGAGCACATGGAAATACAAAAGGCCGCTGTACAGCGCCGGCTCGTAAGAACTATCTAAATCACTATAACACTTACCGTAAATCCTCTATTAAGCCCCCCCTCTCTAACAAGCCCCCCCCCCCCCCTCCCCCAATCCTTATTCTTCACAAAAAAATTAAGGATTAACGTGGACTGATCAGTTATGATTTATTCAGGCTGGAAGTTCATATTGTTTTTGGTCTTCGGCGGAATGACCTCCAACTTCATATGGCTTACTTTCTCAATTTTGCCCTCTAGTTCTCTCTCTCTCTCCGTTACTTTTAGGCTCCCACAAGTGAATTAAATACTTTTGACAGTGACTTTAATTGTACAACGCGTAAGTCTACTCGGTCTCAGTACCACGGTATTTTTGCTACAGGTGATACGTTTCGCTAAATTAAATGCCCCCCCCCCCCCCTCTCTTTTTTAAAAGAGAGGGGGGGGGGACTTATTTAATTTAGCGAAACGCATCACCTCCCCTCAAAAGTGCTTGAAAAAAATAAGCCCCCCGGGGAGCTTAATAGAGGATTTACGGTATTTGACATCGTGATGGATTCTTTATTAAAACAGAATTTATAAATGTCAAGTGAAAATTTAAAAAGATTTTGGATAGTCTTCGCTTCATGATACAGCAGACAAGTTTGGTCGATCAATCAACGTTCATTTCATTCGCGCCAGTTTAGTACCGCCTTTCTTCGATATCAATTCGTGATAACTTCATTCTGTCTTCGATCATCACATCTCCCCAGTTCCTGTGTGTGTTCTTCCACCTTTCCCTATTTTTCTGAGTGGAGGGGGCAGCTGTAAACAGGCTAGGTGATTTTAGCGAAGAGCGATTTATCTTATTCATTTTGACATCACTAATAAGCCGTTCTATTTGCATTAACGCTTAGTGTTTCACCTTTAAAAAAGCTCTCACTGTTTTTATTTGATAACTTAGGCCAACAATGACTATATACAAGACGGTTAAATTATTTTGTTATTTAGAGGATATTACACGGTCGCGCGGGGGATACGAATTTTACCTTCGAGTGCTGAAAGTATCTCTCACGAGTGAGCGAAGCGAACTAGTGAGATACCTTCGGCACGAGAAGATATAATTCGTATCCCCAAGCGGCAATGTAATGTTCTGTTTATTATACAGATATTGATGAAATGTCCAGATTTAAAACAACTTGTTTTACTCATTTTCGAAATGATGAAAAAGTGGCGACCAATAGCTAAAACACGCATGTTGTGTAACATGAAATAAGATGAAAGTTATGAAAAACAAATCATGATAATTTAAAATTTTGCAACAAAGATGTTAATGTGGTAGAGAAGAATTATCTTAAAGCACAAAAGTATCTTCCAATGAAGAGGGAGCTAGCGTTTTATTGGCTAATCGTGTTCGTTACCATGACGACATTTATATTCTCACATGTGAAAGATAAAAATGATATGTTCACTACGCGATGTGAAGATATGCTCTTTTAGTAAAAGGAAAAACCCTGATATTTCATCAATATCCGTATAATAAATACTATGAATTCACTCAATCGAGGTTTACGAAACACACGTTACTTAACATTCTGTTTTGAAAATGATTCATACATTGAACTTTGAATCAAAACCAGCACTTTATTCGCCGGTCAGTTGACTCGATTAGTTAGTTGATAATCGGGCTACTTTGACAGAGGTCGCGGCCCCGAATCACAGCCCTTCTTAATAATAAAAGTTGTGCCAGTCAGACGTGAAAAAAACTCACTCATTGTTCGAAAAGAGTAGATGTACTAGGTATACTTCATTTCAATATTCATTCAATGTTTGACATGCTGGCCACTTTATTTGCAGGCTTTTGACAAAGTTGAATGTTGAATTGCAAATTTTACGTTCTATAACAGCACCTTTTTTTTTAGTTTGTCTAGGAAATTGCAATCTTTTTAAGTGAGATTCTTCTCGTGCGTCAATAACACCCCGTTGCAATAAAGCGTGTGCGCGCATGTATGGTCAACTGAGGAAACATTAAGATAAAGGGAACAAAAGGAATAAAAGACAAAAAAAAGAAAAAGATTCTTGTTGATTGTTGTAAAAAGTGCAGGTGACAATTATATAATTGTTTTTCGTCAGTAAGTAATTTCCTTTTTTTGACCACAGGCGATAGATAAAGGTAAAAAAGGACACCGTACATCGCAGTATTATGCGAACAAATAAGATGTCGTCAGTTGTCATTAATCAACACGCACCTGGTTATGCGTTAAGAGCAATCTTAATTTAAGAGGGAAACCGAATAAGTGAAATTTCAATATCGCACGTACAGAGCGAGTCCCTGGCACTGTCCATAAGAAAGCAACTCGAACATGCAGAATTTTTCCAACACCACAAACGGATGGGCCTCTTTAGGTGCAGAACGAGCTGAAGGAACAGCGAAATGCAATGAAATATTAGACTTGATATTCTCGATCATAAACGGGATCATCGCATTGATCATTTTAGCAGGAAACTCTCTGACGTGTGTGATCTTTCTTTCTACGAAGCATCTCCGGCAACAGTACATGAACGTTTTCCTGGTCAGTCTCGCGATCAGCGACATTCTAATGGCAGTTATGGTTGTACCAGGCTATGCCGCCTTTTGCACCGAATGCAATTACCTGACAATGGACTCTTGCTGGATTTTGGCTCAAACAAAAGACGTTGTTTTCAGTTCAACATTTTTCAGTTTGTTAGCTATAACTTATGATCGATACCTTGCCGTGTTGCGGCCATTGCGATACAACAGCAAAATGACCCGTCGAAAAGTCATTTGTATGCTTGTCGCGATTTGGGTTACTCCCGCCATTGTCGCAGCCGCGCGAAATATATGGTGGCTTACGCAAGCAGACGAGAAAGCGAGGGAGATAAATCAGGTATACAACGTTATTTTAGTGTTCACTCTTGTTTTTTTACCCGCCTTTGTTATGGCGTTGGTTAATGCACTAATCGTTCGAGCAATTCAGACGCAAAACAGAAAAATACTTCCTCCAGCGAGAAACCTTGAGGTCGACCACAAAAATAATGACATTTTTCTCAAGGAAACGCGTTCAGAGAACGCGCGAAAACGGAAAGGAACCACCGCTTGCGCGACCGTTGTGCTAGTGT
>NC_090877.1:41778942-41811442 GCF_036669935.1 Montipora foliosa | reverse complement strand
TAGAGAAGTCTGGAATTGCATGACAGTCATGGGCTAAAGTAATTCTGTTGATTTTGGTCCGCATCCGTTAGCGTTGGAGTGATTGTATGGCAATGACGGTGGTAATGGACTTATATACCGCACATCAGTCTCATTGGGGTTTACACTGAATTATCTGAGAAATAAACCACCGACACCAGGGGTCTCCCCCCCCCCCCCCCCCTACTCTTCACGAACAGTGTGTGGTTTCTTTAACCTCCCACAGTGTTGATTAAGGACGGTGCCCACTATTGTCATTGCGCATACGTTCTGTGCAGCTGGAGACACACAGGACTGCTATGGGTGATGCTTACTAACACAGGGATATTTTTGCGCAGTTTAAAACTATGCGAAGAAAGCAGAACTAAGCAAGTGCTCTTGATATCCAAAAAGAAAATTGGGGATAACCATGCATTTTTTCAGAGATAATAAGCTTCAGTTTAGGAAAGAATGCCATACATTGCTTTGTATTCTAAAGCTTTTTACAGCTATTGTTGATTGATGACCTCTTAAAAATGCTTGGTTACCCTCAATTTTCTTTTTGGATTTCAACAACGCTTGTTAAGATCTACTTTTCCCGCATATTCATAAACCGGGAGAAATAACTTTGAATTAGTAGGCACCGTCCTTAACAGGAAACTTTGAGACGGGGCCTACGGCTTATAGTCCTTACCCGAGAAGACTTGAAAATCTAACCATTTGCATAGTTGAACTACAAAGGCAGTTATTTAAAGACCCTGAGTGTTGGTCCGACCAAGTTTGCGAACTCGCAGTCTCCTGCACGAAACTTTCGCGTATATTTGATCGTCTCTGTCTGCTGTCATTGGCTAACGTAATTATTCGTTAATTAAGTGATGGTTTTGTTACAGTGAATTAAAAAGCACTCCAATGCAATGCCAGGTCAAGGACAAAGATAAAATATGGAAGTTGACTGATAACCTTCTCTAACTTCATAGCCTCTTCAAGCAATGGGTCAAAAAAGAAAACATAGCTATTCGTATTACGTCGAGCACTAGCCGTTAGGTATGGTAACGTAAAAGCACAGCTATTGTAGCAACTCAAGCACATTCCTCGTGGGTGAACTCGAATGACTACACCGTCCACGTTCTACGCAAACCGACAAGTTTTCAAAGCATTTGTTACGGACATAAAAATGGTTTCGCCATTATCAGTTACTACTGGAAAGGCAACAAGGCGCTATTTTGGTGTTGCATTTCATGTAACGTGCGATCAGGCCTTCTTTTCTTTAGAGAGGGCGGGACCCTCTTCGCGCGTTCTCTAAAGAAAAGAACGCCTAATCGCAGGTTATCTTTCATCGGTGTAGCTTAAAGCGCGCCGAATTTACTTATCTTCCAGTGATACCATTTCCCGGCCATTCATATTTGTTCAGGCAATAAGGTCACTCTTTGGTTGATCAGACAGTTTCGCCCTTGATTTGAGCCCTCAAAATTCCAAACTTCCTTTGATCTCTTTGCAATTTTTAGGCAGCAAAGGAGGCTTTATTTGACAAATGAGAAGACCATCAGAAAAGTCACTCTCTGGTTTGTCGTAATTGGCTACATGGACGGTTTCATCGCTGATTGAAGAGATCTAAAAAGTCCACATTTTTTTGGTCGCCTTTCATTTTTTCGGCTGGAGAAGAGGCATAATTTGACAACTTAAATTTCTTTCAAGTTATCTAATGATCTGGAGTGAGGTAACCTCGATAAAATGGATGAAGTTTATCTTTTTGTCACGTCCCCGTTTATCTGTCTAATATCTTCAGCGATTAACAACCCAAAAAGGAAATTAAAAATTAGAATTTTTTTCCGACATTTCGGGCAGGCGATGTTTGTCTTGGAGTTACGCCTACATTCATTGCAGTCTCTGAAGAAACATGAAAAGCACATGTGAGTCGCATGTTTCCCAAAATCTTCACCTCCAATTTTATTAGTCATTCGAAGACACGTTTTGTCTCCCAAATTCAGTTCAATAAATTAGCCCCGTGATTCGCAAGCGGGCCATAAATTGAGGCAACAAACTCGCCGGCCGTAACTTATAGTACGGACTTCGAATTCGATTGGTAAAAGGCACATATATGTGCAGGGATAGATTTTGAGTCGGGAATGCAAAAACAAAGAAATCGACACTCGAATATCACATTGACCTCAGGATGTAGCCGTGTAAATTTATGTTTCCTGTTCGTTTGTCCGCTGCTGAATGGTAAAATAAGACCTTATCGAGGTTAGTTATCCAACCAGCTTCATCAGAACTGCTGATGCCGCTTGCTAATAATTTTCTGTGTCGATATCAAGAGATCTTTTACGAGCCACGCATGTACAGTACATCATTTTCCTAACCATTTTTGTGTTAGTTTTTCTGCGTACGGTTTGCCCCTTTGAAAGCTATGTATTGTATTTGTAAGTATCATCTCCCTCGGCTCTGCGCTTATTTAGTCGTTTGTAACTTTCCCGTCAATTTTTTTGTCCATTTCGTTCATTGATTTAACATGGACTTAATTCGTCTTTTAACAACCACATTTCTGTTATCATTAAAGCCACGATGTGTTGGAGCAATGTTTTTGTTTTAACCTCAGTCATAGGACATTGAGAACATCTGGTGCGCGCACTTCTCCCAAGGTCCACCACGTGTACCACATGACAACTTTCCCCATTTAGCAAAATGTCTCAAGCTGTCGTAACCGCACAACGATAGACGTTACCTGTAATATCTGCCTTATTCTCCCCTTCATTTACAGTTTAACTCAACTCACAGTTCGCTTTGCTCAACTTCTCTTCGCAGCGAGGTCGTTTTTGTGATCCGGGTGAAAAGAGACTTGATCAGTGGTTGCCAAAGTACACGTTGGGTCTTATGAAATTCTCAACTAGTTCTTTTGAATGAATCCTCGGTCAATTAGGAGCAAATTAAGGAAAAAGATCTCATAGCTTCCGAAACGAACATTGCCAACGAGAAGAGAGAAGCACAGCTGACCTTTGCGATACTGTAGATATCACACAGCCTGTGCTATACTGTAGATATCACACAGCCCGTGCATGAGATGATACACCTACCGAGGTGATCAAGGCCATATCTTGCTTTGCCATTTCTGTTTCTATTTTTGGGTTAAAGATCTCCGGAAAATGAATATAAAGCAAGATATTCGCCACTGACGGTCCTGAGACCAAATACTTATTTTCATGCAAGAACTCCAGCTCCCAGTATTCAAATGATCATCGAATTCAGACTATTCATTGTCTCCCGGCTAGACAATCGCTAAAAAATTAACATAAGTTTGTTGACAAAAATTTACTAAAATAGAAGCCCTGCTGCTAGGAGAAACCCAAAGTTATTATTTTGTAACCCTCCTGCTGCTGATTGAGTGGGAAACTATCAGACCCCCTTCTTTACCATTCAAGTCCTTTTACACTTGAGCGGAAACGTTTTTGGAAACGACTAACAGGAAATGTCAAGTTCTACGGAACACTAGTACTCGAGCACACGACGGGAAACTCTGATTTTCTAGACAACTCTAAACACTGTTCCTACCATTTTAGTGGGTAGCTCGGCCAGTTTGCTTAGATTTAAGTTTGAAAAACGTAGATTTACAATTTTCCACGAGATCTGCGTTAATGTCGATGTCGTAAGGAGCGTGGAGGCGGCGAGGGTGGAGAAACGAGAGTTGCGGTCCTACGCCACAATATATAACAAGTTTAAAGTGGAGAGAGATGCCCGCCGAAGAAAGCATTTTCAAGCGTCTACGATCCTCTATATTTATCATGAACGAACGTTTCTTGGCGTGGTAGACTCCCCCTATATTCCCCTAATGGCGCTTACTTTTGTATCACCCCAACACGAGTTGGCACTTCCTCAAGAGAAACAAGTATGCTCCACCGTCCCTGTGATCACATTAAAAGACTTATACCGGTCCTAATTTTCGCATGTTCCAGTTCACACCTCTAAAAGCTGCATGTTTGATTACGTAACGCTGGTGCAAGATCTCACGTTCTATATGAACAACAAAGGTGGCAGTTTATCCTTGCCATGGATCAAAATATATCCATCCAGAATCACTGATGAAACACCCCAATATATACATTGACTGAAATGAACGATGCAGGGCTAGCTGAGAGACATTACAGCCTTTAATTGAACATCATATACTAATAAATCATTTGGAAGCGGTTTTACAACGGATTGCTCTCCATAACAGCTTCTCTAATAAATACTGTAGGCGATGGTGCACATAAAAATATTTGATAAACTCTGCTGAGTAGCAAACTTTAAATGTCATCGGAATTGACCGTCACTGAACAGAGTAAGTCATAGACGGCATCATTGACGTCTCGTCTGTCAATTTATATTCTAGAGTGAAAATTGAATCGTTTATCTGTAATTCAAAACATATGATAACAGTTAACAAGAAAAAGGTAGTCGCAGCTTCAGACATTCAGCAACACTGGGTTAACTTGCTCACGACACCTAGTTCGACACAAAGTTAAGCAAGCTCCACATATATTGGTCCTTTAGTTTAGTGTTTTCTTTTTCTGCTTCAGTTTGATTAACTTGTATACTTGTTGAGAAACATTTGGTTATAATTGCGCGCAGTGCCGATACCTCTTTTCTCTTTTGGTTATAAATATACCCCGAGGCTTATTTAATAGTGTAAGGATCTTAGTTTACGTTGTGAAGATTAACGTTAACTTGGATGAAATAAACTACAGGTTTTCCCGTTTGTTAACGCTTGGGGTGGAGCGACGCCAATTTGCGCAAAACTTTTTAGTTTGTGGTGATTCATGACGATATAAATACCATCAACAAATGGACTGCTCCTGCTGCCATACAAATACGTTTGCTTCGTCTTCGCATTCGAATTGACCTTTATTTATCTTCTCGTCTATAAACTTGCGCGAAAAATCAAGTCACGCGAAGTATAAACCTCATGCCAATGTTGGGTTTAAACAAAACGGAGCCACCTAACGAGAAGGGAATAAGCAGCCTTTCTAAACCGAGATCTGTAGAAAGTGTAAATAAACGGATTTAAGGAAGATTGAATAAACAAGAAAAGGAAGCAAATTCGAAAAAATAATGGACTCGATAGAACAGGGTTCGGTGTTTCTACTACATAGCTAAAGTTATGCACAGTCTTAGGTAGCCAACAGGCGACGAACGATAAAACCACAAACATACAAGATGTCGTTCCTTTCCTTAGCCGAAAAATATCTACACCTGACTCTTGAACATGATCCGGCGATGATGAGGTTTCGGATCCGGATCGTGGCATTGGTTTCCTATGCTTCAGGATTTTGCGAATAATTTTAATGTGAACGACTAAGATGACGACTTGGAAAATAATAACCGGAGTTATGATTATGGCTGCGTCAAATAGTTTGACTGACAAGTGTCGTTGCTCCTCTTCTCCGGCTGTGTGGTACCAAGCATTTCTTGTTGCTGCGACTATCACAGGAAACATCCAAACCGCCGCTAAGATAAGGCTCACTCGGAGCTTTGTCATCTTGGCTTTGTACTGTAGCGGCCGAAGAATGGCAAGGTAGCGATCGTATGTTATAGCGCAAATGTTAAGGGTCGTAGCTCCAAGAGCAAAATCTCTCGCCTTTCTCAAAAGCCAGCACAAATGAGTGAGGAAATGAGGACAGTCGCGAAAACAGTGCACGGTGTAAAATGGAATGACAAGCACAGCCATAAGCATGTCGGAAATCGAAAGACTGAGGAGAAAGATATTCATATAGTTCCGTCGTAATTTCGCGGTCGCTATGAAGACCAAACTAACAAATGCGTTTCCAATTAGCATTACAGTCCCAATAACTGCGAATGCCACTATAAAGACAAGCTCTTGAGTCTTGTTGCATTCTGGAGACGAGGAAATATTGTTGTGCAAGGTCATAATTTATCACCTCGAATAACTTGGTGACTCGTGGTTCTGTATAAAGGATATCAATTAATCTTCACCAGTTTTAAACTCATTGTTCAGTCTGTTCACTGTTCCGTAAATGGGGCCCAACTGCGTTAGATATTACGAGGAAACCTCATCGCTTGATAATTGTTCCAGCAATATATCTAAATGTTATCACTACAACGCCAAGTAATCTCTAGTTTTCGCCGTCATTGGAAGCCAAGTCTACTTAGGGGAAGTCGCTTTGAAGATACAAGGAACTTCTGCGAAACAATTACATATTCCGTGACAATAGATCCACAGAACATCTGTTTCGGAAGAAGCAATTAACAAGACAGAAACTGCTGTTCGCTGTATGAATGAATTTTATTCAGACTATTCAGGGACGTTACCCAGTGATTGGTCGGTGCGTGGTATGTTGCCACGATCCCCAAAGACCTCAATTTACCATGTTAAGGTCTGGCTCGTTTCTGATTTCTTTATTTTGGCAACGACTGCCAATAATATAATTGACCACTACCCCAAATACA
Source organism: Montipora foliosa (assembly GCF_036669935.1). NCBI lineage: Eukaryota > Metazoa > Cnidaria > Anthozoa > Scleractinia > Acroporidae > Montipora > Montipora foliosa. The sequence continues at coordinate 41,805,004 of NC_090877.1, read as the reverse complement.
CTTGTATGCGTGACTAATTGGCATAAGGTTATCAGACATTCACGAATATCATACAGCGCTTTGCCAAGCTAGTGACAAGAAAAAAAACGCAACCACCAATGGGTCAAAAATTCAAAGGTTGAAAGATCGACTTCTTCTTCACTCGAACGTGGCGTCAGCCGTCTGTTTTCGTTTAAACTGAAAACTTGAGGAGAACTTTGTTTTATTTTTTATTTTCGATGCATTATGATTGTTTTTCCTGAGAAAACTGAGATTGAAAAAATTTAGCATAGCCATTGATAAGCACGTGTCATAAGTTTCAAACGATGAACTGGCCTCCATGAACAAAATTGTTCTTTTTAATTTATAGCACTTTTCTTTCCTAGTTTAATTGAAAAAGACTATTGAATGAGTTGGAAAAGTAGATGACTGTTAGTTATGCCAATGATGCGATAAATTGCACTTTCTCTAAAAATTGTGTGGTTTAGTCACCGTTCTCGCTTGACTTGTCAATAAAGGAGCATTAACTTTGCGAGACTCTGTCAGATCTTAAATTAGATCAATCTTTCTGTATTCTTTATTTGCACCGCCGATTGTAAATATTTATACAGGAACATAATGCAATTCGCCTAGTCAGAAATGTTTACACACGCCCGAATGGCCTCAAAGGGACTTCATTTAAAACTGATCAATGAATGCAGTGTAATAAATGAAAGTTTGGACTACATAAGTGCATTTTGCTATGTCTACTGCAGTCTCTACGTATTAATCTGGAATCTGGTTCAAGGAAGACGACACGATATTGACATATGCGTATCTTTATGGACCCAAGCTTGAGAACATATGCTTTAAAGATGGATAACAAAGACTGCAAACCTTTTCTTTCTCAACTTCTTTGTCCGAAACAACCAGGAAAATTTAAAGCTATTTCGCCCACTTTCTGGCCAATCATACTCGACCTTCCTTCTAATCAATTGAATTTATTGATAAAAATTAAAAAATACAACTTCAGTTCCGTCTTTTAGGCGTTATACCTGAAGAAGAGGCTGCTAGTTCGTTTTACGGTGACAAAGCATTCAAGTTATGTTATGAACAAAAACGTCTTAAGAAAAATATTTCGTATTCTGGCACGAACAGAGGAAATGTTCATTTCAATCAACCTTTCTTCTTTTGCTCTAGCTGCGCATTCGACCATGTAAAAGAATCTTCAAAAACACCCTTGGAATTTAATTTTTTGTAATATAAAGTCTATTTATGTCTCATCCATCAACATCGTTGACCCTGTCAATTTTATTTGTGAAAGTTCATTGTTTTCAATGTGTTCTCAGTTATGCAATAGTTTCGAGTGGCTTGCCACTTGTAATTTCTTTATCAAAATGTGAGCTCTTCGGAAAAGGAAATAAAACTGACAAAAGGATGTTCCACGCTTCGTTAGGAGAGAGCATTGCACAACTACTAGAGATTAAGTAACCCTTAAAACACAGTAAATGAATGAAGGGGGTAGTTTCTAAAGAAACTGTGGTGCTGCGTCGGTGGGGAAGTAGTACTACAAAAATTTTGGTTTTATCAACGGAGTTGATAATGTAAATTGGCCACCGTACAGAGATTCTAAAAGCTGACGTTTCGAGCATTAGCCCTTCGTCAGAGCGAATCGATAAACGCGTTGTACGATGGGAAGGTTTGGTGGACGACTTTACTGATGTGGCTGGTTAGAAAGTACAGCAGTGCGCAGTTAATAGCCGTGGTAGTGTCCAAAGAGTTGATTCTTTCTTCCCTCTGTCAATGAGCCTTCCTTTGTCTGTGCTATGCAAGCAAATGAGCGCTGTCGTCGAGGTTCGAATCCATCATTTCCTATACACCCTTTTAATAAGTCTAATATATGCCGTTTTCCGCTATGACGTCGAACTTTTGCTTTCAAATTTTATTTAGAAATGTACAAAGGCCTAAGACTTTTCCGATTTCTTTTCTTGTTTGAAGCCTTTGTACATTTCTGAATAAACTTTAAAAGCATGAGTTTGACGTCATTAGCGGAAAACGGCATATATTAGACTTATTAAAAGGGTGTATAGGAACGGGATCTCTCGGAACCTTGAGAAATTAAGACTCTTTGAACGACGAAGGGTGCCTAATTTTCTTACTAGAAATATATTCCCGAAAAATGGAAACACTTAAATTGATGCTCACGTGGAATGTTGTAGTCCAAGTATTTTATCGGTGATAATTTTCCATGGTCTATTGAACATGAATAATTAAACAAACATGTCTTCGAGCCAAAAGTGCGTTACCAACGATCGATTGTCTACAAAAATACATTTTACATTTGGATCTTTTCTTTAGACTGTGCGTATATCGAGTAATACTGCACGTGGGAAGTTTCCAGCAAGAGAGGATTTTAACCCAACCTCGAACCCAGGGTTTCTCTCTTCTCTCCCTACTCGGCGAGTGGGAAGAGAGAGAAACCTGGGTTCGACATTGCACTTAATTTGCTCTCCGCTGCAAGCGTCAACTGAATGTGCAAAAATACATTGCTGTATAACACCAACACCAGTTTGAAACTGTTCAAATTTTCATTCACTCTTTCTTTACAAAAAGTTCAAAAAAATTTACAACATAACACATCTTAAAAAGCACAAAAACCTACCGGTGCACCCGACATGAATAAAACATCTTTCGACTTCGCAACTTAATCTTGAAACTACAAGCCTTGTTTAGCACAGAACGTTAGGGCCAGCCGCCACAAAGTTGATGTCGCTCGACAGGTCCACTGGAAATCCCAGGTCTTTGCTCCACTCAGAACGCCTTTTTAGTAATAGCCCTCATCGGAGTTATCAGCGGTTTTGCCGCATAAACGAGGCTAGGGGGTCATTTTGTATCGAATTGATCCCAAAGCCTCTTTTGCATGTAGTTTTAAACAAAAGAAAATGTGCCCGCAGACTCAACTCCAATAAGGTCTACTCCACTCGTTTGTACATCATGTAATTGTCATGAGGTGTCCAAGGTCATTTTGAGGCATGTTAGCAAGTCGTAAACAAAAGCAAATGACGAATCTTTTGGTATCCAAATAAAAAATGAATTGTCGGTTTTTACAAACCTTTTTGTTTCCAGCGTTTAAAATAACACCGATGTTGCTCAAGTGAGCGAAAACGAAGAATTGATTGATTTATATAAATACGTCGAATCAAGATTTCCGACCATCAAACATTTCGTTCGGAAGATACGATATTCGCCGCGTGCAGGGTTTAGAAAACCGAGTCTTGTTATTCGGAAACACACAAACGCACATCCCAAGTAGGATTAAGTTCCTTGGTTGTTCGTTAGTAATTTAACGTCCGTCATCCGAAGTTTTTTCGTCGGATCAGCGCTTTCTCGCTGGGGTGCCGTCCGTGGTGGACTGATATCGGTCTTTGTTCCGTGTTATCGCGGATTCGTCCGAGACATGTTGAACTAGCCATCAAAGTTTATCATCTATTTGATTGAGCGTTCGGTCTCGTGAAATTCTTTGACTGAGCAGGGAAAGCAACTGACTGGTTTTGTTCTCGAGGTGTTACGCCAGAACTAAACTGGAAGGTCAAGGAAATTGTTGATGCTGCAGTTCCTAAAAGAAGATTGTTGAAGACTGTTACCCAAAATGAAAACCTAATCCTCCCCTCCCAATAAAATCATCACGAAGGAAATACCCAACACCTACGATAACTTCGTTTCATTTTAAATGTTTCTGGAACTAAGAGTTCATTTGAGGGAAGAAGAGGAAAAATAGAAGTGCAGGTAGAACGCCGGTTAAAATTAACGTTTCACATATTATAAATGAAGAGCTTCGACCATGGAAATCAAAAACGTCCCATAAACACAAGGATAAGGACCGACCTAGCTCTTGATTCTTGGGAGGATTTCCAGCTGCTTTATGACGAGTTGTCGCTCTCCTATGATCCTCTGAAATGGGACCATCATCTCCAAGGTCCTTGCCAATTTGCACTACTCCTACAGTGACAAAAATGATCTTTTAAGGCGTCTGCATTTATTGACGGGCAGAAACGAACACGTCGTTTGTGTTTCCAGGTACAAGGACCTACCTGGTTCTTGATTAGTGAGGGGTTTTCCGGCTGCCTTATGATGTGTTATGTATTTCTTACAATCACTAGAAATGGGACCACCCTCTCCGAGTCCCTTGCCAATTTGTGACATCCCTAAAGAGAGGATACACAAGAGAGAACAATCAAATGCCGGAGTTGCTGGGATTTGCGCATTTGAGTACTTTATTTAAAAGAATATTTTCATAATCATAATTTTATTCCAATCATTTTATAAAATAGCCTGCCCAGTCCACCGTTATCGGGACTTACCGGGCCACATGTCAGGAGACTGGTACTTGCGGCCACGATTTTCAGTGACAAGACCGGCATGATGAATGCTGTCGTTTGTCCAAGTGATCATCGATCCAGTTGCCATGGTGACACCGCTGGTTTCGCGCTTATTGCTCCGCGAAGGAATGGTGAATGAATCCTTTTCAGGAGTCACTGGTTCGTTCTCTCTCTCGCTGCTACTACTGCCTGGACCAGCCGGCTGACGAGAATAACAAAAAAGATTTATTTACTTGCTTCCAATCAATTTAAAGACTAACCCGTTCAACGGCTTCCCACTCGAATTCATCTGATACACACAATTGCTAATTTGCTCTGAATTGTGTATATCAGATAAATTCGGACACTATGTCTCACGACTTCAGGTAGCAGAGAAAAAAAAAGATAAAATTCATACCGTGGATAGGATTTGAACCCGCAGTTTCACCTCTATAGGAACGCTTCACCACCAAAGCTCAAGACACCGCTCTCTCTCAAAAAAAGAGTTATTTAAGTCTCCCATAGAATCTTATTGCTGAAGAGTAATTATGCGTAGGCTTTGATTTTAAAATGTTTAGCTTTGTCGAAAAGTTTGGAAACCGACCTTTTGCAGAGTGATAATATACCATTATCAAATAAATAGTGTTTAATAGTAATTGTCCCTGAGCAGCCAACGGTGCATGTGGTGATCCAGTGGTTAGGTGACGGGTTAAATTAATCAACATTCTCAGGTTCGAGTCCTATGTCCATACACTTGGGTTGTCGTTTCAAACAAATATGATCATTTCCCTTATCCTTCTTTCCCTTATCCATTTCCCTTATCCCTCTTGGGGGTGCAGGGATGGCGCAGTGGTGAGAGCACTTGCCTGAGTCGCCTCCCACCAATGTGGCCCGGGTTCGATTCCCAGACTCGGCGTCATATGTGGGCTGAGTTTGTTGGTTCTCTACTCTGCACCGAGAGCTTTTTCTCCGGGTACTCCGGTTTTCCCGTCTCCTTAAAAACCAAAATTTGATTTGATTTGCGTTAAATTGTTAATTTCAATTTACAGTGTCCCCGATTAGTGCTGTACAGCTCTAGAAGATTAGACACTTAAATAAAGTTCCTTTCCTTTCCTGGGACACATGCAGTGTCATAAATTAACGATAACAGTCAATTCAGAGCAAATCAGTAATTGTGTACATCAGATAAATTCAGGGTGGAGGATGGGTTGGACGTTTTCGAGTCGTTAACACGCGTGCAAACGATCGAATGACGTAATGCCAGTTGCATGCGAAAGTCGTAAACTAAAATCGTATTGTCAAAATCGCCCTTTAATAAGGATTACTAAATAATCCTACCTTCTGTGCTGAATGCGTTACTTTTTTTCTGCAAAAATAAAAACAAAAACGCAAAATCTTCAGTTTCGCGTTACCTTGCCGTCTGACAGGCACATAGGGCAATCTCGACCCCAGAGCTCTTCTCTTGACTAAGGGAGAGAAGAGCTCTGGAGAACCCTGAAACAAAGTGTCTTCTCCTTGATTTTCGTGAAGAACAATCAAAAGCGTCTCTAATTGGAGCATTCATGTAATCACGAGGAGTAAGCAGGTGCCGTAAGGTTCAAATAGATAATGTTTGGCTATAAGAACCCTACGGGTCATGTTCTCCTAAATAGAGTTTCCCTGGGTCTTGGGGTCGATCCCAGCATCTCATTTTCTAATTTTACCGCTCGTACAAATTTATTTTTAGGATACCTCACCCACAGATGGAATAATCGCGGAAAACTTAGGATATTGCAAAAATAGTAATACACAAAGAACCTTATTCTGGGAGATTCGAATTGGATACAACATTGATTGAGCCGATTTGGTCTGTTAGACCAACCAGAACGTATTTTTTTTTTTATAAAACGGCCTAGAGGTGAGTATTTGGCCTCACTTACCCCAATTGATTATCATTTGTCAACTTGTTTCTGAGCTTGTTAATTGTGGATATATCTGATATGTCATGCGCAAAAGCGCGACCTTTGAGCTTAACCTTCATGGGAGGTTTATCCACAGGAACGGCAACATACACTGGAGAATGGCGACCGCTGACCAGGGACTGGTTACTACGGCTTGCACCTTGAGGTATGTCGTTTAACGCAGAATTGGATTTTGGTAGAGGAGTATTCGATATGTGTGAACTTGTACTCGCATCCTGAAAGTGAAAAAAAGACATCGACTTGATACAAGCTGAGGACACGCAGCTATCGGGCATATTCCGAAACAATCCAAATGCTTCGAACAGGACTCGACCCTGATTCTTCAATCTCTAGATGTTCTACAACTGGCTATGCTAATTACGGACATACTCCGAAATAAAACCAGGCCTCTTTAGCAAAGGAGTCGACCGATGAGATTCCAATTTCTCGATGCACTACCACGACTCATAATAACAGCTCCACCGCTAAATTACAGGAAGCTCATGGAAACTGGAACATTCTGTTTCTTCAAAAACAAAACTCTTCAAACAAACAGATTTGTCCCCGGACCCACCACATGGGGAATACATCCTCTCTCTTTGCGAACAACCATGTGATTTCTTCGAAGTGGCAATCACCTTCAGGAAGAAAACAAACTTTTTCGCAACAATTTGTTTTCTTTAGAACTCCCATACTTATTGATTGTTAAAGATAGAAAGAAAATTGGACAGAATTTGTCCCACAACCAAGCAGGGAAGAGGAATGTGCTTAATGCAGGTTTGCATTTGTTACTTCTTTAAAAACACCGCAGCAAAGTAGTTTGTGGCGCGGTAAACTCGGTATTGAACCCATTCCACTCCCTTGCTCGGTCTTAGATCAGATTATATGCGAATTTTACCACTTACGGGATCCTGTAAAAGCTATCCTGAAGGAGAAAGCTTATAAAGCAATTTTGTTTGCAACAGGTGTAGAGAATTGTTAATACAGCCACAAAATTTGTTCAGGACAACCATGCAGGAAACTATTCAGTATTATGGAAGGATTTGCTAAGCAGACGAGAACTTCAACCTACCACAAAGTAAATACATCATCAAGTGCTACGGGGTCCCTACGGTTTGTCGTTTCTATCAGAGTCGGCTTTCAAAATGTAAATACTTGCATAATTCATAACAAAAGGAACACTTCAAAGGGTTTGGACCTACCGTCCTTCGCTCGCAGCAAATTTAATAAGTTCAATACTAATGCAACTGAACCAGCCGTTTATATTCCAAAATTGAAAAACAAAGCTTGTTATTCAAGGATTTCGCTGTACAGAAGGCATATTAGAACGTTAAATTTTCAAAGAAACTAACCAAGCCAGTGGAGATTTTATTCGGAGGCTCTTCTACATCGTACGTGTATTTCTTCATGGGACTGGGGACCAACAATGACTGGGGCTGAGCAGGTGTGCTTGATTGATTTCCTACCACGTGACCATCTAATTGCTTCGCTGAAAAAATATAACAACTAACGTAAAAAAAAACCCAGATTATCAAATTATGACTATATATTTTATGAAACATTTCTCTTTTGACAACATCTAAAACTACATGAGAAGGATCAACCTTACATTCGGTTTCCTTCCCTTGGTGGTCATCCGTTGTTTGCAGACTTTTCCGTTCCACAGCCACAGCAGACACAACTTGTTTCCGCGTAAAATTCTTACGACTGGCTTTCTTCGCTTTCCTTTCTTCCAGCGACATTTGAGAGAGCGACTTTTTCAATTCTTGATCTTTCACGGGTTTCGATTCATACAAGCGAGCCTATGCACAACACAACAACAACAACAAATCATTTGACAGCCGAGAGCTCCGTTTTAGTAGATAGCCAGTTATAAAATACTGAATCATTCGTGATCCTTACACAATGTATGTAACCTCGCTCCCATAAGTAGTAGTTTAGGAGCGACAGGACTGTCCGACGGGGCACGATAAAAATCATGGCGAGTGGGATGGAGTTACGGTCACCGTTAAAAGCTCCCCAGCAAGTGAAGCGACGCGTGCGCGAGAAAGGAAAAGCCCCAGGGTACCCTAGAGGATAAAACGTTGTCTCCCTCCTATTTCGGCAGTTACTTCGGGGTTGGTTAAGCAGACTAGGATGTTTTTTTGTAATCGTAAACATATCAAAACGGAGCAAAAAATAAGTGATGAATTCGAAGACTGTGACTTATCACGCCTAAAATCCGGTCGCGTTCCCATACACGAGTAAAAAAATTTCAGCCAGCTGTCTGAACCAATCAGGGATTGCAGGGATTTTGGATTCGTCAAGCTCGTGCGCTGAGAAAGAGAGAGGAAAACATCCGTCATACTTTTCATCGTTCTTAAAAGTTACTTGACAAATGAATTAATCACAAAATTCTCTTCAGCATCTCTTGTGGATAAAACAAGAAACAAGAGACTCAGATTGTGCAAAAAAGACGGGGACAAATGTTTCAGGATGCCTTATACCGGTTTCTTTTGTTGAGCGAAAGAGGTGCCCTCTGTACCTTTGTGCTGGATAAACAGTCTCCCTTTGGCTGCCAAGGAAAATAAGGATATGGTTGAACGGGAGTCCTGGGTATGAGCGAAGCAGAAGCCTGGTGCTCAGTCTCCTCGGCTGCAAGAGCGGCTGCCTTGCGGCGATTGTTGGCCATGGTAATTTTGCGCGCCAATGCTAAAGCTGAGCTTCCCCTCGTCTCGTTCCGACTTCTTGGTAAAACAGAAGAACATTCTACAGAACACAAAACGTGTATAAATGGCTTTGTTATAACACTGGTACCATTTGTAATTCGCAAAAGGGGCCCGCGCCACTTCATTAGCCAATCAGAAGCAGACCTGTCGCGGTCTATTCTTCCGCGCTTCGCTCCAACTAAATGCATGCGTCAAAATCTGATTGGTTTATTTGATCGCCTTTGTTCTCATTGGCTCCAGTAGTTTCTGGAACTGCAGTTTTGCCACTTTGTCACACAACCGATTTCTATACCACGCTGACTGCCGCATCGTAAACCTTTGTATAATTTCAAAATAATAGTAATAATAATAACCAACAGCTACAGGGATACCACGGAAATGTCAAGAGTCACACAAAAGACTTTCAAAATGGACATAAGTACCAACTCGATAGTTCTCGAACGGATGGGTGTCAGATTTTAAATCCAAGGAAAAAGCACTGTAAAATCAAATTAAAGAAAATCACTTCAAATTCACCCGGAAAAAAACCTCTCGGAGTAGAGAGTTGTGAATCAACAATCTCGACTCACCCCTGAGGCCGAGTAACCCGGCACGCCTTCTCCCCATTTCCCAAAGGAGAATTTTCACACAAAAGTAATCATTTACCATACAAAGAAAAATAACGCAATTTAAATTCCATTCGCCTAAAATGTACTGATGTTACGCACCAGCATTTCCTTCCAGCTGCTTTGCCAAGTAAGATACTGCGAAGTGTCCCTCGTCGTCGCTCAATTCAAAACCGTGTGCTTGATTCACAGGGCTACTTGAAGACCACTGACCAAGGCTAACGAAAAAAACACGATCAAATGACTCGCAAATATAGCATATGCACATGACTAATTCTCCAGAAATTAAAAGTTATTTATAAAGCCCCGTGATCGACAAAATCACAACCTCTTTTTCTCCAGATTTTGAAAGTGCGTTTGCTTAACACTTGACTGGCAAAATTTTGAGCTTTGGTTTTTATCCAAAGGCCGTTTACTATTTGTGCAAGCTTTGGATTTCACGGTTCGCCATCACTCATGTTAAAAACTGACCGATTGGACCTCACAGTGCTGGATCCAGGGAAAAGTGACGTCAAAGGCTCACTAGCTTAAAATTTCAGCGTGTGAATAGAGCTTATTATATATGCATTAAATAGAAAAATTCCAGTTAAAAATAAAGAGGTTTCTTTTTCAAAGCAAGGCTTAAGACTTTGGTCGCTTAGTGTTTAGTTACCATAGTTTTGAAATCCAAAGAAAGATAAGAATTGATTTTTTGGTCACAGGTGCCACTTTAAGCAAACTTTTACGTTTGTTTGAGCCTACTTGAAAAGACCACTAATCACGTGAGCAAAGTTTATTGAGTTGCCAGTTTAGGTAAACTTACAAAGTCTGTTCAGATGGTCCTAAGCAGTGGTACCGGTATATCTGGGTGACAGCCCGGCGAAAGCAATCAAAAGGGAGGAGTATTCCCTTTTAACCAGACTTGAAGATGCCACATATTTATTGTTTACTGTCGATGCACTCAAACAGACGATTTCTGGAACGTTTCGGCTACCTCTGCCTAAATCTCCATCGTGTGTTCAAACAGTTTCTCTTCATTGTTACCTCAAGGCGCTCTTTTAAACTCCAAGGGTAAATTGATACGTGATGATATACAAAAGTAATTCCAACAGCTCCATTCTAATTTTTTAGTGCAAAATACTATTCACAGTTCATCATTTCACATGTCCTCTGCCATAAAAGATGCCAAAAAAACCCATAAACTCACTCACTTTTCGGCTGTTTCAGGAGACGGCGCCTCTCTAAGATACGTTTTACCGTCCGTGTAGCGAAAATGGGGAACTTCTGAAGGAAAAATACAAATAAGAAAAAAACGCTTTCAGCTACGCTTCGGGAAGCCTGTGTGCTGCCGCCCCTTCTACTCGGAAAAAATCGGAAGGGGTGGCTGTACATACGCTTTTTTGCCGGGAGGGGGTGGAGGAGTTTATAGGTTAACACTATTCCTAGTAACGATAATACTCACTGTTTACAAAACTGAACAAGTCATGTGTGGCATTCTCGAACTGCTGCTAAAGGGGTTGTCAACTACCACTAGGGGAGGAGGGTAGGCCCTCCCCAGGGAAAGGGGGGGGGGGGGGGGGCCGCAAAGAAAGAGAGTCAGCCCCAATAGGCCTTTTGTAACTAACGATGACATGGTACAAAATCCGCCATGCTGGAGGGCAAGCACATTATTATTCCCCCACTGGGACATTAAAACAAAGGCAAGTCAAGCTTGACTGGTTCAGGTCTCTTTGTTTTAATGTCCCAGTGGGGACATAATAATGAGCTTGCCCTCCAGCATGGCGGATTTTGTACCATGTGATCGTTAGTTGCAAAAGGCCTATTAGTAGGGCAAGCCCGCTAAGTGCTGCATTTCCAAGAACTGGAAAATTTTGACAGAACATTATTTGACAAACACTTTTTCTGAAAAGAAGGCGGTCCAACACACATGAGGTTGAAAATGAAACTCGCCACATGCAAAAACTTGAATTTGAGTGGATAATTCGTCAAATGAAACTTAGCGAATAAGGAGAGGTTGAAATGATTTCTATTAATGGTTGGCTTGTTTTCGTTTGTATCTGCAAGCCAAAGTTATTTCTGGTGCATAAACAAATAGTTTTTTCAACAAACACTATATGTCCCATCTACACCAGCAAATACATTTTTTGGGACATAAAAGTTGTCACTTGAACACTCGTATTTTGAACCCTTCTCGTTACCCGGTCTTGCTGTGGTGAGACAGCGAGCGCTTTCCACTGCACCTGCTCCCTAAAAGCTCACTTCTATGCGCTTTCATTGTCAAAACATTGAGCAACTAACGAACATGCAATAGCTACCTTTTGACTCGGTAACCAGAATTCCACTTGTCATATAGGCATTGGTTACAGCTTCTAAGTACTCATGCTGCAAGATAACAGGAGCATTCATCACAACGCTTTCGACCCGAAGAGGAGATGATGGGCCGTTCATAATAGAGAACAATCAAAAGAAACATGGCAGACTGGAGGGAAGTAACTATAGTTGTCTATTTCACACTGCGGTAAAATTGAGTTCATGTCACCGATAAAAAATGCAGATGTTAGTCAGAAGCAGCATTTGACGAGCATCCTCAAGCAAATTATGCGCTTTAAATGACAGGAACACACCCCCAACCAACAAACCAAACTGCCTCCACCAACTAAAATATAAAACCGTAAATAATGATTCAACCCGAATCCAACACTGACTACCTTGACTTTGAACAGTATAGATAATGTTCATACGAACAATTTGCAATAATCAACAATCATTTCATTAGGTTTTATCCACGGAGTTGATAATGTAAATTGACCACCGTACAGGGATTATAAAAGCTGACGTTTCGAGCGTTTGCCCTTCGTCAGAGCGAATCGAATCGCTCTGACGAAGGGCTAATCGTTTGGCCGCCATTGCGTCCGAGAAATTCCCCTTCTCTCACGAATTTTTCACCCTGACAACACTTGACGCAATCAGTTTCCATATTAGGTCATACGGTATGTGAGCCGATAACCGAGATTGCGTGAACCAATCAGAAAGCTAGAAACGCAATATCCGAGGTCGAAACTTTGATAATCCACGATAGCGTGGGATGATTTTTTACACTGTATAAAAGTATATACATTTCAACAGCAGAATGGATGTGAGATAAGAGTTGAAAATTTCAAATATATGAAATTTCCTATATTCTAAAATTATTTCATTCACCGGCCTCTTCCGGGATATAACTTGAACTCGGAATAGGTCAGTTTCGTATTCTAACAGTTGGCTTGGATCGAGCATGAAATGGAGGCTAATGCAAGGGAATCTTTTCACATGCAAGTTATTTCCTCCGCATTAGCCTCCATTTCATGCTAGATCCAGTCTAACCGTCCGAATACGAAACTGGCCAATCGACCAGCTTCCAGATGGCTTGAAAACTCAGTTCGTAGAGCAGTGCACTGTCGTAGGTTCCACTGAAACCCGTTCACACCTGGATCTTTTCAGTCTTGCTTGCAACTTCTTAAGTTGCTTATCTAACTACGATTACCTTTCTAACTTTCATTTTACCACAATCGCCTGTAATCTCGCAATCTGACTGGCTAATTTGCCGTTGTCGATAAGAGTCTGGACAACGCTGCTCGCGTCATGCTCGAGTCAATTTGTCACGCAATGTAATAGCCAATCAGGAAAGCTCATTTTGGGAAAGAAACCAATCGTATTGCGAGAAAGTTATAGAGAACGCTTGCTCTTTCTTGGTCACGCTCTGAAATAAATACTTTCTTTGGCGTCGAATATTGTGGTAAAAAACAAATCGAAAATGGTTCAGCGTTCTCTCTACTCTTATCGACAACGATATTCGTCATCACAGTGGTCAAAATTTGTTCTGGACGAACGAGGAGCAACATTTGACGAAATCCTTGTCCACCATGGGTGTACAGACAACGCTGAACCACTTTCCATTTGTTAATTTCATAGAGTGAGTTGCGCATCATTTACCAAAAACCACCCTGGAAATTTTGTTCGGAAAATCTACATTTCAAAACTAAAATGCCTCTCGTGTGCCATGGTATTTACATGTTTTCAGCACAGTTCTCGAGACTTTGCCGCCCAGATCCCGTCACAGGATTTTGTACTTTTTTCCCTCCTCCAGTGACGACGAGTTTTATTCTCCTTATGGCACGCGACGTTTTTGAGCCACGGAAAGCAACCGGAAGTGAACTTTTTCCTTATAACTTGTCTTCACACTACCACATAAGTATGTTTTCTCTATTAGAGACGATTAGTTTAAAAATCTGGGAGAAACTACTGCAAAGCAAAATGTTCACTTCCGGTTGCTGTCCGTGGTTCAAAAAATTCGCGTGCCCTTCTACCTATGTGGTGCGTGCGACCCTTCCGCCTTAGCAAGAGTGTTTTCACGTGACGTCACGGCGGCCATATTGGTAAACGTAAACAAAGGAATGACGGCCATGATGGTGCACCAAACTAATCCTCCGGGAATTGAATTCTATTTTTAGCCAAAAATATTTTCTTTTGTTTTAGTAATCCAACATGGCTGCTGGTCACGTGAGTGTTGTCATGGCATGGGTGAGCTCACCCCAGCACAGTCACAAATGAGTCTATTTTTTTAGAATACCTGTTCCCGCGAAAATTAGTTGTCATTTCCCTGACCGCAGACATGACAACATGGCGGAAGTAGTCACGAGTGATATGGCTTCTCCTGATTGGTTAAAGTGCCGGCCCTCTGCCCTCTGCTGGGGCAAGACCGCAAATTGATAGAGAAACACTCTTATCTAATTCACTCTTGGCCCACGCTAAATCTCGCTTCTTTTATTAACTTATTCAAGCTGGGTTGCGAAAGAAAGTGAAAATGGTTTACTTTTACCCTGCATCGAGCACCCTCAACTCTCAATCCGGCGTGTGGTGAGACAGGCGTCCATGACCTGCTGTTTTCCTTAAGATCGCGTTTCCGTTGCTGTCTTTCAGGTTTCATCCGTGCGGGACTGGGCTGTACGGAACGCTGAACAAAGGTTAACAGATTAAGATGCTGACGTTTTAACTAGCCGAGCTGTCCAGAGAAGATTTACGCTAAAGGAAGCTACATAGTACGAACATCCAACACCCAAACGATTTTTCGAGACTCACAGATGGCAGGACATGCCAAACGTAAACCGTGTTTCAAGTACTGAACTGGGCCATAAATGACACGAGAGACCTTTAAAAAACAACGTCTTTGGCGAAAACGACAACTTCACCGGAAATTGTAAAATTTCCCATTATCAACATTATTGCAACTCACTTTACGTGCAAAATGTGTGCTAATGGTCCTGGAATCTGCAATTAGCCCGAGCGGCGTATAAAAATTATCGTAGTGTTCTCACGTGCTCATTCAGTATAAACTCAAATAGGACAATTTCACGTCGTTGTTTAAGGGATGACGGCGAAAATGGTACCAAAATCATTGGCTGTCGTTGCGCAAACTCCCTATGCAGATGGTAAAATGTGCAAAGAAACCGCGCGCGTATATGACCTTCACGCACCCGGATTTCAATAAGCGTCACGAAGTGCTCTTCTCCCCAACTTCAACGTCACTCGTGTCTCGAAACATTGGAGAGATTTAGCATCGCGTTTCCGTGAAACGGGAAACGGGAAACGTCAAACGGCAGGCTGTTGCTTGTCATAAAAGCATGAAAATTCTGTTATTCTAACTTTTGTCTCTCATTTTAGAATTTGCGCGACATTTGTAGATAACAGGCAAAATAGCAGCTAAAATCAGACCAGTTTCTTTGATTTTTTGGCAAAACGCAAATTTCAATTTCACGTTTGCCGTCTGCCGTAAACGCGAAGCTAAATCTATGACCCGAGGCTCTGGGAAACTCTATGTAGGAGGACATGCGCCGTAGCGTTCTTATAGCCAAAAATTGGCTATTTGAACCTTACGGCGCCTGCTCACTCCTCGTGCTAACATGAGTATACCAATCAGATACGCTTTTTATTGTTCGTAACGAAAACCAATGAGAAGACACTTTAGTTCATGGTTCCCCAGAGCTTCTTTCCCTCAGGCAAGCACAAAAGAGAAATGCTGTGGGGTCGAGATTGGTCTCCGTATACAGACGATTAATGTCCCGTAAATGCTGTTCCTGGAGTAAGGATAAACAGCCGCATTTTACCTAGGCTAAAAATTAACGCTAACCTTTACCCTTACTTTATCGTCGGAAATAGGTAGCAAATGCTTAAAGGTACTCTTTGTGTTGGATGTCGAAATTGGGCGATCATCTAATTATTTGTATTTGAACATAACTGGCATCTTTCGTCGAGCTAGTATACGTTCCTAATGGGAAACAAGAGACGACTGACAAAACCAGGCTACCTATCGGTCATTTTTCTTACCTTCACTTGTTTTTGATAAACCAATTTGACTTCTGTTGGTGGATACTGGTGTTGCAAGCATGATGTAAACAAAAAAACACAATCAGTCACTAACAAGAGACTTAGAGGAGATCCTTGCATGAATAATATATGTATCCGACACCACAAGCACTTGAAGCCCACTACCCCGAATGTACAGCGTCTATAAATTTGTGTCCTCGCATTTTCTTACGGCTTTTTATAGCAATGAAAAAGAGAATGAAGTATCATTAAGAAAGGATTCCATCCATGTAAGCGGTAACGACTAAAGATCCTATAGTCAGTATTGAATGAAGGTCGGCGGGACAAGACTTTCAAGGAATGTAGCTTTTATGGTGTTTTCCTCTGATCAGTTAATGCTTCAGAGGAAAATCTGATAATCGGTGTTTGTTGTTTAGGCTTTGGCTGCTACTGGATTAAGAGCGCTATAAATAGAAACACAATTTAAGTCGGTCACTGCTTTCTTATTTTGTCGCCGCTCTTAAAGTAGCGGGTTTTCTTTTAATTAACGAATGGAAACCCCTGTGTTTCAGCCAAGTTAGTTTTAACTGTCAAGGGCCTACGTTCACACTACAGGCAGTGCGTGGCCGTGGAACAATTATCCCGCCAAAGCTAAAATTCATGCACTCAGATCTCAGATCGCGGCGATCATCAATGCGAACGTTTAAATATACATTTAAAAAGTCATTAATAATTCATGAGCCTAACAGCCTATCAAAACACCAATAAAAAGTCACGTGTATGAGCTTTATATCCTGATAAAACACTCCTCGTTAGTACTCTTTATATAAAGAATACTAATAAGGCATAGCTTGTTTTTTTTGTATGCTAATATTCACCTCTCACAATTTGAACTATTGTTTTGAGTCCAGAGGGGCACGCTCTTTGAGGAATGTTTCTTAAGCCGTTCGCAGCACGTTCGCAGCACGTGTTTTATCGGGTCTAAAAACACTCGGCTACGCCTCGTGTAAACCCCGATAAAACACTGCTGCTCGTTTTTTAAACATTACAACAAACAGTCGAAAGGCCTGTTAGTCAGTTGAAGGTGGGCCTTTCAAGGTGTTAGGCAACTTAAACTACAACATGCGTGAAAAAGGTACGATTTACATATTCGTTTGTAACTTGTTTTGTATCAAAACAAGATCAACCCAAGCGCCGCGCTGTCACTCCGATGAGTCATCGGTGAACTTATTGAGGAAATAGATGTACAGCGCTTCATAGTCATTTACAGAAGATTAAGAAATCATACCTCCGCTTTCTTAGCCGCATCGGCCAACAGCACATCTTTAATTTTCATAGCCTTTGCACGCCTCTTGTTGCGCTCTTTTCTTGTTTTCAGCTTCTTCCTCGTTCCCTAAACAGGAAAATAGTTCTTTTCAAAACAGGCCACTTGCACGATGCCGCAATTGAGTTCCCAGGCCAGAGTGCTTTGGGTGGCCTCCATTTTCTGACAACTTTTACCAATAGCCCAATTTCGACTTCCTGCATGCCATTTCCGAGTTCATGTCTGCCTCCTCTCCAAAGCGAGTCTAAGTGCGAAGTTTTGGTGATGGTATTAGTTCTACTTTACATATGAATGAAAACTAATTTTCGTAACAACAACTTCGCACTTAAACTCGCTTTGAAGAGGAACCAGACATGAACTCGGAAATGGCCTATTCTTTACGGAGCCTGAATGCTGCCCGTGAGTATGGATGGATAAAACAAGAGGTTTATTAGCTGTTCTTTGTAAGTTCGATAGTTGGCAAATTTGAAACATAAAAAAACTATTTTGGTCACTGATTGTAAACAGTGAACGTCGCTAGTAGCACAAAACGCAATTATCTCTGGGACAGAATGACATCTCTCACACAGTCACGCTGCTGTCTTGGTCGTGAAGAGCGGGGCTTAGGTTCCTTCTGATGAATCGTCCACCCGAACAAATTTTCGCACGCGGCAACTTTTATTTGCCACATAATTTTTTTTCCTCATCCACATTCAGCAAATAAGGTGATCCAACATAATTGATAAACGGAGCTCATATAGACGAATTTATTATCATTATTATTTATTTGTGTTTTCATTTCAGGTTTTTAACATACCAGCTTAAGACCTTCGGCAGCGTAAATAATATGCATTGGAAGACCATCTGATACAGAGCTATCCGAACCACCAGTACTGCAGACACAATCGAAAAGAAAGGAAAACACTTATGACATGCAGCAAGAGAAAATGAGTTTCAAAACAGTCCATTTTACAGTTGTGTGCTTCGTTACCTGGCTTATGAATGAAAGCGAGGCTAGAGTTGACCTTGTTTTGATAGAAACCTCACTGCTTTTCTTATGTAAATTCTTACTAATTAGCATGACAACCACATCATTAGCATAAGAAAAGGCGGGAGCTCTGTATCATAACAAGGTCAACACCAGCCTCATTTTCATTTAAAGGCCAGGTAACTAAGCACACAACTTTGAAGAGGTCTATTAGTATGTTCAGCAACGTTTTGGAGATTGATAACCGCTCGTTAAGGTTTTGAAATCAGCAAATGACTGTGATGTGTTGGGCAACCATTTCAAATAATCTAAACACCCATAAAAAAAAAACGAAGAAAATCTAGCAGACTTGACTGTTGGAGGGTAATGTGAAGTGTTAGTTTTCTACCCATGTAAACCATGTGAGCGTTCGCCCTACTAATGGCAGTGGGCCCACACAAGGACAGAGAAAAACTCTGACCAGGGTGCGGGGAATTTAAGACCGGGGTGGTAATATGAGATTCTGTAACGCGAGAGAATCAAGTTCAACTCGCGAACTGCCGAGTTAAAACTTCACCCTAAAATATCTTTCGAATTTACCAGGATGCGAGGAGGAATATAAACCGGAGGAACGCCGATGGAATACACATTTTCCTGTCGGAAATTACGTTTAGAAATCTTGGACTAACTTTCCAGTCTGGTATACCATGGTGTACTTACCATTTACATTGCAATCTAAATTTTCGGGAATTTTTGGTTAAGGGTAAACGATCCTTTGGCTCCAGAATTTCATTTTCGGATTTTTAAAGTAAACAGCCCAAAGATTACACTGACATGGTTACGCGGATGCAATGACCGCACATACTCCTGCCAGACAGACATTCCCTCCTGCCAATTACCACGAAAAATAAAGGAAAGGAAAGGAACTTTATTTAAGTGTCTAATCTTTTAGCGCTGTAGAGCACTAATCGGGGACACTGTAAATTGAAATCAACAAGTTAACGCAAATCAAATCAAAGGTTAGTTTTTGAAGAGAGTGGAAAACCGGAGTACCCGGAGAAAAACCTCTCGGTGCAGAGTAGAGAATCAACAAACTCAACCCACATATAACGCCGAGTCTGGGAATCGAACCCGGGCCACATTGGTGGGAGGCAAGTGCTCTCACCACTAAGCCATCACTGCACCCCTAATTTTCGCAACTCTTAGTTTGAGGATGCGTTTTCATAGTCGTTGTCGTCGATTTTTCTTAAGCCTGGTCCTCACTGGTGACCAAGCGTAAGCACTATACAAACTTGCCAAGACCACTTTCATAAATGGCGACCACCTTTACATTCTTTTGTTTTTATATTAATTAGACCTACTAACCTCATTTTTAAATAAAAAGTCGTATACCGAGGCTGGAACGGCTCATTAGCATTAAAACAAAACAATGTATTATTTGGCTGCCATTATGAAAGAGATCTATAGTAAAGTACATGACAACATATTCATGATCACGGAGTTTGCGCGTGTTGTGTTACGTCGCCAGTGAGCTTGCGTAGCTGTTAAGCTTCCTGCCCCACAGGATACCAGACATCATCACATTTTTAATTTGGCGGGGAACGTTGACTCAGATTACGACCTTAAATTGAACCCTAATTTGTAAACGATAGCACGACGTTTGAACCGGGACTAACTCGGGATAATGTTATTTGGGAAGCCGTTCAATGATCACCTCGATTCGATATCAGATGGGTAGTTTGTATCCAAATCTATGTCAGATTCAGTCAGATTAGGCGCTGCAGTTCCTTTACGTCTCATGCCTTCTAAAATCTCGGCTTTCATTGTTAATTCCAGCTCCCTTAAGATGGACAGGTACTAAAAACGGAATTCAAAGCCTCTCTTATTTAAAGAGGCAATTTACAACGAGGCACAACCAGCAGAAAAAAAATTGGTCTTTTTTCCAAGGAAAACTGCTGTAAAGGAGCCCAAAAACAATCTCTTGAGATTTTGGAAAGTGCATCCAGAAAAGGGTAGGGGGAGGGGGAGGGGGAGGGGGACTCAAGTATAAAAAGGGGAGGGATACCCGTCGTCTCGCTTGGGAGTGTAAATTTCGGATTTTGGTCTCACTTAAGGTGTTCTGGGCAAAACGCAATCATATGTAGCCGTGAAGGACTCCGTTAGGGTAGCGCGCGAAGAAATATAAAAGTGTCTATTTACACTTTTATATTTCTTCACGTAGTTGAAAGTATTAGATGATAGTGTCTTTGCCATCATTAAAATTCACTGTATTTTGTATTTGTCTGTGTTTTAATATGGTGTCTTTTAGGGGTTAAAAGAGCATGGGCCCTGCCAAAATTGTTCTTCTTTAGGGATTTAATTTAAAATTTCCGACGCGGATCCCTCCATTTTTATATGAGAGTCCCCTCTCCCGGAAGTGCATACCGTACAGGAGCGAAACAAAACGGTTTGTTTTCAATGAATCAATACTTAAGGTTATATCTGTGATTCGATATAAATTCCGCTCTCCGAGCCCCTCCCTTCAGTCGTCCGCCAGGTAACTCCTCCCACAACATAGAAGTCGTAGAAGCGAAGAGGTTTTTTTTGTTCCAGAGCTATGTACAATTGAAAAGCAAAAACAATGTTCCGGAACAAATATTCTCCCTTTAACAGAGGGAGAGCTGCTCTTGTAACTATTGCATGTTTTTTCGGCATTCAAACCTTGAAGTCGTCAGGATCACAGAAATCCAAGAGAGTGTCACACAAATGATATCCCATGGATTCAAAATCCTCCGTGTTAAAATGATATCCTGCACGTTTGCCAAGCGATGAACCACAAAAGGTTGCCTGTAAATGAGAAAAAAACGCCCACATAAGCGTTCTGATTATCCATGAACGCTTTTCTTCTGGAAAAAAACATTTGCACCGATCATGTGTCCTGAATTTTGCGCAAAGCAACGTTAAAATGTTTGGTCGATACTAAAAATATCAGGAGAATCAAATGCACCTCCAACAACTGTGAAAAAGGTAGCCTCCGTAACCGGCACGATATTTTATCGCGGGATTATTTTAAATACCCGCGAGCAAATAGATGGTTGCTCCGTTGTGTTTTGGCCCCGAGTGCGAACGGCTGCGAAGCGGACAAGCCACGAGAGATTTTCGCTAGCGACGAACCATGAAATAAGGCCGCGATAAAATATCCCGACAGATACGCAGGCTATGAAAAAGGGGACATCCAGAAAGTCTTTTCTCTTTCTAATGTACAAGCGGCAAGTTTACTACAACTCCTTTTCCTTCACAATTCACACGGTGTCTAATAAAAGACGTCGCTTCCTTGCCTTTTCCCTTTCTTTGAGTCTGCATGTTTCAAGCACCATTGCTAGTTTGAGCAAGGCAAAATTGGATGCTGGCTAGTAGTAAGGTTGTCACTTAAACAAACGAGATCTTTTGTAACCCATGATTCCATCAAATATCAAATAAGAGCCAGCCCTGGAAAAGCGTCGCCTCGACGGATAACCAACCCTCATTCATAGCAAAGCACGTTCAAAGAATTTTACCTCCATGGTGAAACTGTTCATTATTCCTAAGTTCCACATGACAACCCTTCCAGTTCCTTCCTAAATAACACGAAGAAAAAAAAATTATCATCTTTTGTTTTACGTGTCTCGTTCCTTTCCTGATAAAAATCAGCAGAATCGAAGACCTCGTCAACATGTACACAGAGCTTTCTTCCTCTCTATTAAAAACAAGAAACGCGTGCACATGCCCGACGCGTTTTCGAATAGCTTTACCCGTCCACCGTAATACAAGAAAACAATGAAAAAACGCTAGCAGAGCCGCGGTTGTAAGTAACTGTGAGGCTTAAACGAGCCCTAGGCGAAGTGAAACGATGACGAGCTCTATTTTCTATCTATTTATGCTCAATGTACGCGGCATTAACCATATCCTACCTCCGATGCCATCGTATAAACAAAATCCTCAATTTCGCTGGCCCACACGTCCAAGAAAAGCCGGCCTTGAAATCCGTAAACAGGCGAGGAGGGGGTGGGGGAACTTCCGTTTTTAAAAACTATTCGGAAACGAATCGGACGGCTCGAAATCTCATGCAATATGACCATTTACCAACCTTGCCTTTCTGTATTTTGAACTTGCACCCTTCAAATGAAAACTACGAGAGAAGAGAACATCAATATATTTATTTTAAAACTCATCACAGCAACATTCTCTGGCGAAACTTAATAAAAAGAAATTTCGGCTCAAATGACATTCTAAGATTTAATGATCGATGCTCGGAGCTTATCTCCTTTATCAGCTTCAAAGCACCTTTCGCTGTAGAGCGCTGCCAGGCGGACAAAGTATCATCAGGTAAGACTCAACTTTCAGTAGTGAAAAAAGAAAATCTAAAATTCCGGCATGGTTGAATGCATATGCGTTTTTAAGAACCTTCAGTTATTGTTTCATTGCATGTTTTAATTTTGCAGGAGACATGGAAAGATGTCGTAGACCTTCAAGCTTGGCGGTGCTTGAATTCGAAGTCATTTTAGAGACAGACAATGACAGACGAATACGAACTCACAGAAAAGGGCAAACCGTCAAGAGAAGAGAGAAGAAAAATGAACTGAACTGTCTTTAGGATACATATGAATACATGTACCGTGATTCATATATGTCGTGTCGGACCAGCCTTTGTCGCTCATCGTACCTTAGTTGGGGCATTTTTAGATATCATCACAGGAAACACTCTCTCTCGCAGTCTTTTCAGAGGATCAAATCTGTTTTCGCAGCCATAAATGAACACGTTTTGCTTTCGACTATGTCCATGTAGATCGCAGTATAAGGTTATGTCTCGCTCCTCCAATAATCTGAAAAAAAGGATTTGGCACAAAAAATAAAACAACTTGTCAAGACCAGGGTGTGAAAATAACAAAGGACGTTCAATAACAGGATTCCAAAAACCAAACCAAACAGCCAACTGAAACCCGATCAAAATTTCATCAAACCCAAGGTAAATATGAAGAGACTTAAAGGGAACCTCCAATCATACTATGCTAATCATACCAAGCGTGAGGTCAATACGGCTGCATATTGGCCAAATTCTTTTCTTGCGTGTCTATGTTTAAAAAAATTATAAACAAATTTGACTGTAGAGGTTATTTCCTGTAATTCAAAGCTATTTTTTTTGTTAGAGTGCAGGTTCAAGACTGAAGCGAAGATATCGTTGACGTCGCCTATTGTCATTAATCTGCCAATCAGAGCCTCCTTGCGCCGTCGAAACAAAAGGGTCTTTTGTTCCTGTGGTTGGCACATTTGAATAACAAAAGCAATGTTTGTAAAAAGATATCATCCCTATATGTAGTAGTACTAGTTTGTGTTAATCTGCACGGGACACAAAGCTTAGGGAGGTGAAGGATTTTTTTTAGTTCAATCAACAGACCATTTTCGAATTCGACCTTTTTTAAAAGCAAGTCTGGGCAAAAAAAATGACATATCAGATGTTATTTTTCCTTGAAAAGCAATTGGTTACAATCACAAAATAATCGTTCCTGGACTCGCTTTGAAACCGAGGGTAACTTCAGAAATGGACAATTCACGGCCTGTCAGAGCACAAATATCACTCACTTTCGAACCATGTTCGTGACATGCCAGATAGGAGGAAAGGAATCTTTGAGGACTGTTTTATAGTTCCTGTTCAGGTCTCTACCGGCCAAAGAGCAACGATAATTTCCAATAATCACTCCATCAGGATTCAGCATGGGAACGATCTTGAATATAAACGTGTCACGAAGAAGCTAGAAAAAAAAGAGACAACTCTCTGAGTTGTCGTTTTCTCTGACCAATTTAGGATATGTATTGTCAAGTTTGCCAATCAATGTTCGAGGTCTTTGATTACGTCACTGTTGTATAAGTGTGCATAAATTAAAACCTACATTTATGCCTTTCATTAGGGACAACAGTGTTGAAACACCACTTCCTTCGCCGTTTCAATGTTGAAAAACGTTTCATGGACACTCTCACATGGTTGCAACATTGAAAAGGGGGTAGCAAAACAGTAAGAGCAGGGATTGAGGACTGTGCGCATGGGAAATACGACTCTTTTCGGGTAATGTCTCAACTAATTTTGTCCCTGACCGTTGGCCTAAGAAGACGATAACTTAAACCAGGGGTAACAGTTGCACTCACCGTGTCATAAGCAGGAGAGTGGAACTAATCCCTTCAATAACAGCGATTATATATTATTGCACCCTAACGCCATTTTACCATATTTGGTCTAGAGAACGAGCAAAATATGGGACCGTAATACATTGTAGTGTCCCGGTTTGACCGGTTTAGAACAGAGCAAATATGGACGGAACGGGAGGTTTTCGATGAAAGAAATTGTTTTCAACAGGATGCAAAGCCTGAGAATTTAGCTTGTCATCGCCTGTCACTTAACGGCTGACGTTAGTTGTGCGGCCCACAAGAAAGTGAAATCTCGCGCGCGAGGAGAAAACTCAAAGATAGTCTGCGTTATGGTGGGAAAATTAAATTTTATGACTTAGACAGTCTGAGCTTTGCCTCGATTTTCATCCGTTTTGAGAGTGCGGTTAGCATCCTCCTCCCAACGAACGGCTGGTCACTGGTCCGCGTCGTTTGTCCGTGACGTAGCACCCGTCGCAAGTGTATTTTGTGCTTGGCAGGCAGGCGACTTTCTGATTGGTGCAAAATGCAATTGCCTGGACATGTACAAGTGATCCAGCCGTGATGTGCACGGAGGAACGCGGGCGCACTAAACGGCTGGTCAATCGAGCCTAATCTGAGGTTAGCTGCACTTTAACAAATCTAAATTACAAATAACTGACAATAAACTGTGAAACAGAAACTACTGGAACTGGTACTGGAATTCGCTGGTTACAGCATAACGCACGCGAAGAGAAGAAATTCCTTGCTTTGCCTAGTTTTTAATGTTTATAGTGAAGGTCACAGAATCAGAGAAAGCCGGAGTCCTCCTGGCTTTATAGGGTGTTTTCAATGTGTGGTCTCATTTGCTCACAAGCACTTCAAGCTAATCGCTACGTGCAATTACTTCGAGTTTCGATTGGTTTACTGGATTGTCTCCGTCTTTTACGACACTCGACTGAAACTCGCTCTATCTACACGACCAAATATCTTTAAAATGCCACATAAAAATTGTTCGCGTAGACGGGGCTTAAACGTCACACAGCTTTAACAATAAGGTTTGTGAGAGGTGCGTCTTCATCAACACTTCCCAGCACCAGCTGAGCGTGCTGTGCTCAAGGAATGACAAATTATCCAAACCTTTGCGTCAGGAGCATTGCTTGTTAGATAATCCAAAAGACCTTTCATCATCCAGCTGGAGTTTGTCTCCCCAGGGTGAACCCTTGCTGTCACAACAACAATTTGTTTGGCCTGGAAATAACAGGTAAATAATGTAATGGTCCAACTTGTACGATGAAATGCATTTTTTAAAATTTACCCCTTGATAACACAGCAAAAGATGGGACCTTTTGCCCAAGTCAACAAACTCCGCAAGCGCGATAACCCAAACTCGGGAACTTTGGCAAACAGCGAGGTCGATAAAGGCGAGAACGCCACAAAGTAATAGTACTTTATTCATGGGCAAAAACACGAGTTCTATGCGCCTTGTCTTTGGGTCTTGCATTTAAGCAGTTATATTTCGTCACAATAATGACCACATCATGTTCAGCAATATCGGTGATTCACATGGCCCAATGAAATGTTTAACGATTATTCTACGAGGGCGCGCTGGATATGAAGAGATAGATAACCAACGAGGCGCGTAGCGATGAGTTGGTTATAATCATTTTTTAATTATATAGATACTGATGAAATACCAGGATTTCTCCTCTCGCTAAAAAACCATATCTTCACCGCGTGCAGTGAACATATCATTTTTATCTTTCA
>NC_090877.1:41768942-41773942 GCF_036669935.1 Montipora foliosa | reverse complement strand
TACTAAAAATGATAAAAATAGCACGCCGGCCTGTTGTATTTCCGATTCGAATAACCGCAAGCGGCTCCTCATTTACCGAAAGTAATTGCCAACTCGCTTAAGCTACCTGGTTTGATGACTTAAATATAATGAGAATTCTTTTGAAATTTGTCGACTCGCTTCAAGCGAGTTGGGAAAGGAACTGTTTTCATGGAATTTTCGGTTGTCACTCACTAAGCGACATGAAAAACCGCTCGTGAAAACATGGTCTGTAACAAACACAACTGATGCTAGTTGATCAAAGCATGCCTTGTAAATTTCAGAAAATTTTCAATTTCTACAACTTTTGCATGCTCTGAAAAATCACCTATGCAGGGTTTTCGTTTGAGGCCGGAGACCGGACGTTTCTCTAAAACTCACCAGAAGGCTCTGCAGAAATCGTGTCAAGTCTTTTAAGTCGCCACAGCCCAAGTTTCTGGGCTAATAATAATAATAATAATAATAATAATAATAATAATAATAATAATAATAATAATAATAATAATAATAATAATAATAATAGTTTATTAAACGCCACTCTTGCAAAATAAGACTCCTGAATTACAGAGGTGGGTCATATATACCTCACTGGAAACGTACAGTTACAAAATTATTAAATCTCTCAGTGTGGCCTTTAACTTGCTCATAGCGCTGCAGACCTGAACGCAATTGATAGCCATGGTTAATAGTGCACCGGTTCGTGACGATATAGCCGAGAGGAGGTGATGTCCTAGCCTTCGATATAAATTTAGCGCAAATGGCATCGCGGCGGTCCGCGAGGGATCCGAGCCCAGCACTGCAAAGGGCCGTGTAATAATCGGCATGCGGAAAGATAAGGAGCATCGCCCTCCTCTGAACTGCTTCTAACACATCGGAAAGATAGACAGGAAGGCCCGACCACACACACAGCATACTCGAGCACAGATCTAATAAGTCCACAGTAGATGCCCACCATGTCACTCCGGTCAAACCATTCTCGTCACCAGAGTCTCCGATCGACCCAAGGCTCTGGGAAACTCTATGTAGGAGAACATGCGCCGTAGGGTTCTTGTAGCCAAAAATTGGCTATTTGAAACTTACTGCGCCTGCTCACTCCTCGTGCTAACATGAATGCTCCAATTAGAGACGCTTTTGATTGTTCTTCACGAAAACCAATGAGAAGACACTTTGTTTTAGGGTTCTCACGAGCTCTTCTCTCCCTTAGTCAAGAGAAGAGCTCTGGGGTCGAGATTGAGGTCAAACGGTTAACACATGGCCACCCCTCAAAATGACATTGGACATTTCGTAACCATTACACGACGCAATATTCCATCTTATTTTATGACAAGCTTTCCGCTTTAAAAGGAATGAAAATAGGCAGAAATAGAGCTTTAGTTCAACAGGAAATAGCGTTTCTGAGCTAAGCCGCGCTGATCTACAGTATTTTGGTCTAAAAACCACTTTGAGACCGGTTAGCTTTCACTTGTTTTGCTGGGTACCACTATGTTAAAACTCTAAAAAAAATTGACTTTTCGGTAGCTTGGGTCGTTAGTCGAGTGGATATCAGAAACTGCAATGAGAGCGCCATCAATCCGAGTACAACTCTTTGCCTCGCCTTTTCTGAATCTTCTCAGAATGTTTAAAATGTTAGTTTCTTTAAAGTAGATGTGAAGTTCGAAATAGATTGTACGTCGTGTAAGTTGAATACAGAGGGAAATGTCAGTTTGAGGGATGGCCACGAGTGATGACCCGGTCAAACCAGTTTAGGCAGCGTGCGCATCATATCTTTGACAAGACGAAGATCAAAATCGAGCCTTCAGTACGAAAATCAATATGGCGTCTAAGGAGTGCGATCGAGAATTGGCCTGGGTTTGAAACTGTCTCCAAGAAACGGCTTGCGTGTACTCAATAAAGACGTTACACCATTTCTGCAGAGTACTTTCTTTCTCGTCGAGTTAAGAAAGGCTCTGCTGGAAGGGTGTCGAGGAAAGGAAAAAAGAAAGGAACTTTATTTAAGTGTCTAATCTTCTAGCGCCGTAGAGCACTAATCGGGGACACTGTAAATTGAAATTAACAACGCAAATCAAATCAAATTTTGGTTTTTGAGGAGAGGGGAAACCGGAGTACCCGCAGAAAACCTCTCGGTGCAGGGTAGAGAACCAACAAACGCAACCCACATAATTATGACCCCGAGTCTGGGAATCGAACCCGGGCCACATTGGTGGGGGGCGAGTGCTCTCACCACTGCGCCACCCCTGCCTGAGTTTGTTTTATCTTTTATTATTAGAATTTTTCACTTACTTTTTAAAGAGAATTTGAGTGAACTCCAGCCTTGCCTGGAAAACTGATTCTTGGGTTCCACAAACAATGGAAACAGCGTTTCTGAGTGTTCTAGACCCCCAAACCCCCCTATAGGTAGCTCGCACCTTTGCGCGCTCGCAAGGTCCCTTGCACGCCAAAAAATTTCACGTCCGGTGCTTTCAGAAATATGTCCGCTTCTTTACAAGACTGTCGAAAACCCTGCTTATGACCCAAAAAGAGCAAAAAGAGGGTACAGCAGGCCGAAAATCAGAAGCTCTTTCTATGTCTTGATAGCCTTGCAGTCAAATCTAAGGATCACTATACTAATTTTGAGGACGTAAACAGACCCCTATTGATCAATGAAACTTCTCAGGTTCCCACTGCAGATAGTTGTTCCCTGCACAACGAACTGCAAGTCCAAGATACCATTTCCTTTACAATTAGAGTTGTGCAATAATAATAATAATAATAATAATAATTTATTATTATTATTATTATTATTATTATTATTATTATTATTATTATTATTTCGATGACTCCATGTCATGACTCCATGTCATCATTTTCAAGTGAAAAAAGAATAAAGTTTGACAACTTAATATATACCGTACGAGGCAATAAAACGTAAAATATGCATGTAGAAAGTGACAAATTAAATTAAGTTTGACAACTTAATATATACCGTACGAGGCGATAAAACGTAAAATATGCATGTAGAAAGTGACAAATTAAAGAAATAGTTTTGCACTACATGCATATTTTACGTTTTATCGCCTCGTACGGTATATATTAAGTTGTCAAACTTTATTCTTTTTTCACTTGAAAATGATGACATGGAGTCACCGAAACGTTGTGTCAAACTTTTTTCGCTTGTTTTCATCATAAGATGTTTAAGACGAAATTTTTTTGAACATCGAGCAATAAAGCGCGCCAGCGGCCAAAAATCCCATAAGAGCTTGCGCGCATCTTACTTACAGATCACGACTTGTACCGTCGGCCATATTGTGTCGCGGTGGAAGAGCACATAGAAGTTGTATTGAGTGCAAGCGATTAGCCAACCATTTTACACAGGTATTTCATTCAGTCACTTCGGAAAGATCTGTAAAGCTTTGAAAAAGGTTTTGAAGCGGTGAATTTATCGTATTTAGTTTAACCTTCTTGCAAGGTTATAACCAGTACGCAAATTGTTCGAAAAGATCTTTCTGCCGTAAGATTTCGAGTTCTCCGACTCTGCTAATAAGAGATCCAGTCTAGAATTAGTGTCAAGACTTGCTTTTGGACTATCTTGAGACTGCAAACCTAGGATGAATTCTTATTATACTTCTATTAAAATAGTGTGAACAGTTCTTTTGTCATTGCCTTGTCTGTGACCGGTGATCTGATATTCGAGTTAGAGGTAGTCAAGTTGATGTGGAAGCAGCTTCTGTCACTTGCGTTACGGTTCAGTGAGGTTTCCTACAGATCGTTTTCGGACTGCTGTTGTCGTTACAGCTCGGTGTACTCTATCGCTAGACCTTGCAAAAGGTAATTTTGTCCTTTTTTTTTTTTTTTTTTTTGAAAGGTATTGAGTATTCGTGGATAGGTTCCTTTAGAGTTGATTTTCAGCTTATCTCCCGTACACTTCTTCCGTAAAAAGATTCGTGAGACCCCCAGTGTTTAAGTGTTTCCTTTTCAGTTCCTCCTTTAAAATTACACATCAAGATTGTGTTCAGCTTAGCTTCAATTGTCAACTTTCAATTTCGATTGTTGAGTTGAATTTATCATAAAATTTGTCACAAATGTTTCATTTTCCAATTCACTAGAGTTAAGTCTAGCTTATATCAAAGTTAAAAAAAAAAGTTATTGAAGGTTTGATCTTTGGGAAGAATTAAAAAAAAAAAAAAGAAAGAAACTAGTCCCAGCTGAGCCTCAGATATTGTAAACAATGTCTTCATCAGTACTTACTTATAGTATATGTAAGAAACCTACAAGGAAGAATCTCGTCCCATAAATGATGTTAAAGGAAAAATGTCAAGCCTGTAGGAATGCCACTATCCGCCTCTGATGTTCAGCGTCCAAATGCACAACTCCCCTGTACAAGCTAAAACATTTAAAGTCACTACCAAAGTCCACTTATGTCCAGGTTCGACCCTAATTAGATACACGCCCAAAGTGTCCCTTTAAGTCTAAGCATTTGCTACCTATTTTCAACAATAAGGTAAGGGTAAAGGTCAGCATTATTTTTAGCTTTGGGTAAATGCAACAGCTAATCTTCACTTAAAGAGTAGCATTTGGGAGACACTTTGTGACATAAATTGTCTGTATTCTGAGACACATGTGATGTTGAAGTTGGCGAGAAGAGCAAGGGGACACTTCGTGACGCTTATTGAAATCCGCGTGCATCTAATTAGAGTCAAACCTGGACATATCTCCCAAAGTCAGTAGATGATTTGTTCCCTGAAGCTAAGAAAACTTTTTTGGAAAAAAGTTTGGCTGTGTGGCCCTCATAAGCAGTTTAAGGTGCTGTGGTGCATGTTATGTAAGGTTGCACAGGCTGTCACCCAGTGTAAACAAAAGTGTTCCACATCCCCTGTCTGCAAACAATTCTATTCAAAATCAAGTTGGTTGTGCCCCAGTGTCATATGAACTGACGTCAAAGCGAACTCAGTGGAGGATTTGAAACAAACTTTAAAACTGTGCAAGGTAAAAAGTGGCTGAACTTA
>NC_090877.1:41748942-41763942 GCF_036669935.1 Montipora foliosa | reverse complement strand
TCCCTCGATTCATCATGCATCCCCGTCGTCCTTGCCGTCCCTTCCCTTGGCCCTGGATTCTTGCTGGTTCCATACAAAACGGTTTTGCAGATCGTTCTTCTCTCGGTCAACTGGAGGGACAGTGAGTCGGAGCCTCAGCTTCTTTTCAATGGTAGAATTATCTTAACGTCGTCTACCAAGCATCACAAGCAAAAAATCAAAGATATCATTGCCTGGTCGGAAGCCTCTTCCAATTTTTCTTTAATACTTTCAACTCATTTTCCTTCAAGATGGCTCGATTCACCTCTAAAAACGTTTAATCTTGCGCATGTCCAGCCAATTCTAAGGCAACGCCTGGATGGCTTAATTATGATACAGCATTTCGCAAACATGCAGCCGCCACTCGACTTGCGGATTGGTCCGTTAAAAATGTTCAGTTGTCTAAACTTCCATGCCCCTGGCTCCAGCGTTCGATATTCGTTCACGGAGCCAAGTGGGCGTTCCTCTGCAGTGGATTGCAACTCTTGGAATAAAGGTTTTTGCGTGGCGCCCTCTCGCACATGCCACTCTTCGTACATCACTGTTCTGTTTGTTCGTCCAACCATCAAGCCTTAAAGTGCCCTCAGCGCAAGAGGACTTCAACCAGATCCCCTAGCCCTAAGAGCTGAAGTGAAAATGATATTAGAGGTTCTCAATTTATGCTACCTCTGCTTCTTCTTTTTTTTTTTTTTTTTTTTTTTTTTGTGGGGGGGGGGGGGGGGGGTTGGGGAGAACAAGGCATCCGCTTACCAATGTCCTGAGATCCTTGTTTGATTTCTAAAAGGGACCAATCTGGAGGGTGGTACATGTATGTCATTTCTACTGTGGGTGTCGTGCTGCTGAGGTTGTTTAGCTTGATTGTGCCTTTGTTCGTCACCTGGTTGGTTTGCTCTGGTGTGTCCTTGTCTGTCGGCTGCAGTGAACCGTTTCCCATACTGGTCTCAGCCCATGCCCAGGGTTCCCCCTGGTTTGGCTGGGTTGCACTTTTCTGACATGGCAGTGGGTCTGTGTGTATATGCCCCGAATGATAACTGCCAGCCTACAGGCATCCCACCTACCTTGTGGAAAGCCTTAACTTGTCAGGCCTGGGGAGGGACTGCCTTGCCCTGGTGGCCTGGGGGTTGGCTTCCACTGACTACACACTGCCCTTGCAGGTTTGCTTGGCTTTGTTTGTCAGTTTTTGTTCTTGGGCCAGATGGCTCTGGCCCAGTGGTTCTCCATGTCCTGCTGGTGGGTTGACCCTTTGTCTGTTCGCTACCCATCTCTCCTCCTTGCTTTGCTCATCTCCCATCAGGGTTTCTTTGTCTTCCGTTCGTTCCATGCACTTTGATCTTAACCTTCCCGGCCCATTGGTTGGCTGCCTGCTGTTGCAGCTTGTCCTTCATAGGGTAAAGTGGACATGGGGATAAACCGGTTCCTCACATATTCCTATAACAGGCAGCTGAATTCTTGTTATATACAAGTCCCTCTCCTTTTTCAACCAAGATCATGAGATGTTCTGGGCTGCCTCCACCCTTACCTACTTTGGTTTCCTCCACTCCTTTGAATTTGCAGTTTCATCTTTGACAGCCTTCAACCCCCTCATCCACTTGATGGTCAGTAGCATTGCCGTGGATTCTTGCATCTCGACTTCCTGCCTTCAAATTAACATCAGGGTTTCCAGAACTCACCCTTTTCAGAAGAACTGCGACCTCCACAATTTGGCATGGGTCGTCCTCTGCTCTGTGCTAATTGTCTGCAGGTTATTGTCACGAACAAATCTGTCATGCATGTACGTGCTCGGTTGTTTACAATTCATTAATTTGCTAAAAATATAGTGCAAAAAAGTTGGATAATAAATAGCTTATTGTACAATTTAGTTTGTAGTATTTTGGCATATTTTTACTCGTCTCCTGTATTTTGACTCAGCCTTCAAGCTTGCCAAAACACAGTGACACTGACGTATAATATCCCACAATACTACACAAAGTGTTCAGTTTTTCTGTCATTGTAATGATGTAGCCTACTCTCAACACTAATGTTATTCCCTAGCCCAGGACTAAATTGTCCAATAAGATATACGGTATATTATATACTCACATATTTATCAGGGCCTGGTTCATTGTCATACACCACTGTTGCCTCCTCGTACGGAACCTTATGAAGGTTACTGTCATTTAAGGGTTTGGCTAAATATGATTTGAATTAACAAAAGTGGTTAATATTAAAAATTAAACAATTGTGAGAGTCAGTTAAATTAATTGCATGGGTTCGCACAACATGTACTCAGACACCAATATTGTTTTAATACACAAAATCCATTGCTAGTTATACATGCATGGCTGAGTTCATTCAACAAAAGGTGAAGGCCTTTTGTGATCTTAATTTAAAATGTTCTCAGGGAAGTTATGTTGAGCAATTATGAATACCAAATTTCAAACCTGGTTTGAAGAAAGGCTCTGGATTTCTTGGAACATAATATATATGCTTTGGACGTACTGGTAAGACCTTCATTTCGGCTGGCCTACAACAAAATGACAAGCCAAAGTTGACAGTCACTGCTCAGAAAATTAAATCCTCTTATTTACTGTTATGTACCAAATGTCAGGGCTGAACCAGGTTACAATGCGTCCTGTAAAGTCATAGCCTTCTTTTTTTTTTTAACTCAGTCCGTTACAAATATTATATTAATTAACCAATTTCTATGTTACTGCAAAAGCGAATCATTAAATTTGGTGGACAATAGCAAACTGATTACAGACAATGATCCACAATGATCAAGGAGGCAGTGTGGCCCAGTGGTGAGGGCGCTGGCCTTGAGATCCGGAGATCCCCGGTTCAAGACCTGCTCTGACCACTCGTTGAATTTGATCCTGGTAGTCCCTGGTTCAACCTCCCAGCTGCACTTGTACATGTAAATAGTCGACTGCTTTGCCTGGCCAGTTGGGATTCTTAACAGTTGTAATGTTGTTGTTCTGTTCCGTCATTTCGTTGTGTTTCATGGACCCTGAAAAGCCCCTATGGGAAGCGGTCAATTAAGTATGTATTGTATTGTTGTATTGTATTGTATTGTATTGTATTGTATTGTCTATCCAGGTCTCCAAAAATTAATTTTTGATATAAATATGTACTTCATGATAAAAACTAAGCAATTATAAAAGAATGACATTTCAATTGATCAATGTCACTTTCAACTTTGGTACTGAAGAACAAAATTACATCTCATACAAAAATAGAGTTAAAAGGCTAAGATATATATATATTGAAATATAGTAGGTAATAAACGTTATCCCACTGACACTTGAAACACCCTAGGACACCCTCAGTTGACGAGTAAAGTCGTCTGATGTTAGACAGTGTAAAATTTGTGAAGTCTCACTCCCAGGAGTCAATGGGTTAAAAATGCTAAATAAAAATGGCTTGATTCACATGAGGAGAATTTAAAGTGCTAAAACCATAATGGTTTGCTCTTAGAAATAAATCTTGTTTGTTTTAGTTCATCTTTCATCTTTCTTACCATCTTGGAGAAGACTCATGTTGACCTTTCTCCTTAAAAAATGCATATAAATTTCTTGGTTCTCTGAGTTTTGGAACCTAAAACAATAAAATGTATCTGTTACTCCACAAACTACTGTACGTACAATGCTGCTACTTACAATATAAGAGTATCAAGAAAGTTAATTAAGGTTTGCATCTCTCACACAATTCCTGTCAATCCAAGCATGTTTTTTTTTTTTTCCTAATTTTAAATTACATGTACAAAAACTGTAATTACTGTAGCTGCACTGAAAGAGGAATGGTTTCTACCTATTGTCAAAGTTCCACTACACCAGAGAAGAAGGAAGAAGGAATGTATCTTTCTAAGAAAGGATGCTGGACATTTTCTGCAACTAATGTACTAAAGACAAGTTTGGAAAAAAATCAGAAGCCAACTGGCCAACAGAATTGAGTCAAATCAGAAGCTGTAAGTCACACACATGCTGCCTATAAATTAGCTAAAATACCCTCGGGGAATTAAATCAGGAAATTAAACTTAAGGTACATTGTATCCAGTAAGGACAAAGGGGCACAACTTGGCTAAGGAGTGGTAATTTTTAACACACAAGATTTTTGGGTGGGACAGTAAGCCATTCTTCTCTACATTTCTTTTCTTTTCTTCTGCAGCTAAAATTGTGAAATGCAGGATTCATAGCTAAATTAGTATTTACAACAGTCATGAAGGAACAGCTCAAAAACATGCTTGATTAATCCATTAATTTTGAGTGTTATGAGTAGTGCCACTTTCAACAGATAACCCGAGATACTATTTACATAATTACATTAAATAATTTTACATACAAATTTGGGTACTTAATTGACTTACCCCACGGGGCTTTTCAGAGTCAATCAAATAATATTTAGCAACTAACCACCGAAGTGGAGGACTGGCGAGTAGTGGATATTTACTAAAGCGGTAAAGCGGCGAGGTAAATATCCAGCACTAGCTACCTCCACTTCGGTGAAATTAGTAATTTTTGTTTTAGTATACTTAATGTAACACAACAAGATGATTTTAACTGGTTTATTCGTGCAAAGATTACAACATTTTCGTGTGCAAATTCCGCGGGAATTGCTCGGAGGTGAACAGCAAAGGATATCAGGAGTTTGAGTAGCCAATCAGCGTGTGCGTTTGAGTCATTCTATCCACTGTTTCAGTACAAACTAAAAAATATTATTGGTCTGAGGTTTTAATTTCTCTATACCCTAACCTTCTTTCCCCCTTGATAGGTGAAAACAAGCTGCGTTGTGCGAG
Organism: Montipora foliosa; assembly: GCF_036669935.1. Lineage (NCBI taxonomy): Eukaryota > Metazoa > Cnidaria > Anthozoa > Scleractinia > Acroporidae > Montipora > Montipora foliosa. The sequence continues at coordinate 41,759,153 of NC_090877.1, read as the reverse complement.
GCTCCTTGTCAACAAATCTGCAATCTAAGGGAAATGAGGATCATTATATTAGGGCAAGATACCAAGGGATATTTAACAAAGAACTGGGTCAAAAAAGGAAAGGAACCGCCTTGCCTTTGCACTGCACCTAATTAGTACCCACCTTATGACTCTCCAGTTCCCTAATTAACCCACTGGCACCTCAAACACCCTAGGACACCCCCAGTGGACAAGTAAAATCATCTCAGACCCAGGTTGCTGGAAGCATGATTAGTGCTAACCAGCGTTAAATACCATGGAAACCTGTAGGTTTTGATATCTCTTAATCAACGGTTAGCGCTAGTGAGCCTTTGACCAACTGGTCCCTGGCATTTAAGACAGAGTAAAATCTGTTAAGTGTCACTCCCAGGGATCAATGGATTCATAGATGACCCTAAATTTTGCTCAACATTTTTTCCTGTTACAGTATATACAAATCTGTCTACTACACTTCAGGGCCCGGTTGTTCAAAAGCCGATTAACGCTAATCCCAGATTAAAAATTAACCAAGGAGTCTATTTCTCTACTCCCAAGTGCTGTTCAACGCTGATATTCGGCAAAACGTTAGATTGGAAGAAGTCAATCTTGAAAAACAAAAATAAGCAAAAGAAGCTTTTACCAAAAAGTTAAAACTTGAAACAAAAGTTTACGCTAATCGTGGATTAAGTTAATCGGCTTTCGAACAACCGCGCCCAGTTCTTTTCTCGCAGCTCCCCCAATTTTTTTGTGTCCAACCTCAGTCAGCCTTAGACTGTAATCTTCCTGTCAGTACCATAATTTCTGGCCGACTACCTGCACAGCAGATTACCCAGACTTAAAGCAATTCAACCCTTTACTTGAAGACCACAAATGGTTTCAGGGTATGCACAACTCCCACCCCCAGAAAATTACATGTACATGTAGCCCTGGGTTGTTTGTACAAAATCCACCACCCCATGGATAAATCTGGCACTCTATGGATCAAGTGGATGCAACACAATTTTACCATTACTTATCATGACTTATGATGCAAAGCAGACTAGCTTAACTTACCGGATGGATTATTAAATAAGCTTACAGGGACTCCGGATCCAGACCTTTTCTTTATCACCTCATTATTTTCGTCACTTTGCGAGCTTTCATGAAAAATGTTATCTTTCATCGGTTCCTGAAGAACTTTAGTTCATGAAATTTTCACTACAACAAACTGCAGCCGTTATTCTGGGAATGACGAATTTCTTTACATCTGTGGACAATCGGGATCACACATCGGCGAGGCAGAGATTCACGAAATGAACATGTACGTCTCCAAACAGCACTCATGCATCACACCTCAAAAGATAGCGTTACTGTTGTAAGAAAACGGGATAGAATGACAACTCTTAAAAAATGACAGTGCCACACAATAACACAATAAGCGTCAAGTAGGTGCTTCTGGCCCAACAAAAAGTTTACAGTACGCAATTCAGTACGCAAATAAACAAAACATGAAAATATTAATGACGGACGAAGTACTTGACAAACTTACTACTGCGTTATGAACAAGTCTTTCTTAGTCCGATCACAGCTTTTAAGACACTAAAAAGACTCTGCTTCCTGCAATAGACCAGAAAACTTGTGCTAGTTCCTAGGAAACAGACGCACCCGAAATCGTTATGATAATTCAGTTCATACACCAACTCGACTGAGAAGTTTGAAAACATCGCCGCGGAAACAGACGCTTCTGACCCAGTCCCCTTCACCGAGTCGCCAGCTAATACGTCGTAACGTGGTCCGCAAGAGCCGTTGTATAACGCTTTGAAGTGTTCAGTTTTTCTGTCATCATAACGAGATGTAGCTTCATCTCGTCCCTAAAGCTATTCTTCTAGCCCAAGAATTGTAAAGGGTTAGTTAAAGTGCACTCCTACTTAAGCCCCTGGACTAGTGAGTTTCAAAATAAATTTACTGCAACCTTAATTAACTAGCCTAGTACATGTATATAAAGTAGGACCTTCAGGTCGGACCTTCATAATAAACCCATCAACTACTGCTGACCACCCCACCCCCCCCCCCCCCTTAAAATATACTAAGTCCCACTCCGAGGAGTCAACTAGCATATAGAAAAAACACCAATGACAACAGGTTAGGTCTTATACCTTTTTATTCCATTTAATAAATATTGATATTCTTAAATGTCACTGAAGAAATAAGAGGTTTCATGGGAGGTAGGAAGGACTGGAATACTTCCTAATGATTGACCTAGGTATATTTTTAACGGCCAAATTTTGGACTGGTATCTTGACCTTGTGGACCAGTGATTTGTTTTCCTTCATAGGCCACTGCCTAGTACTGCTGTACCAATATTAATCACCCTGGACAATCACGGTTGGCCAATAAAGCACTGCACTAAAATTTAGATTAGCAATGTGCTATCTTCTGTTCTTCGCCTCTCTTCGTCTGGCCAGCATAACAAGTTCATGATCAGGAGTCTCGGTTGCAAGAATAACTTCCCCCTTCATGTTACCAGGAGTTGTTCCTTGAGGGGTTTGAAACAGAAACTGAGTATTCTTCAGTTCTTTTAGCCTAAGTCTTTGCGATCTTCTGCATGGATTTCGCTTCTTGTCATCAATAGCCTTGCAATTTGATTTCAAAATGTGATTTTCACTCTCAAATTGTAATGCTGTAAACATATGTTCGTTTAAACTTGGTTCCAGGGATTTGACTTGCATAGCATCCTGCTTTTTTCGCCTCCCTCAGGCTTTTCTTGGTAGCAATGTTTCATTATTTTCTGTTTGACTTGGAAACTGCGAGATACCTGGAAAAAAGGATGATCACACATTGTTTATAAAGTCATTTCAAATACAGTTTTAATTGCATATCTTTGTCACTATAGCAACAGTAACATCACCTTATCTAGAGTATCACCTGTGAGATCCTCCATTAACTTCATTGAGGTTCATGAGGCAAGCCTCACCTATTAGGGAGCTTAAGCACGCGCGTTTTTGAGATGCGGACGGCAACCAGAAGAGAACATTTCCTTGCCAGGACAGCGGTATCTCCTAGATTTTTATACTAATCAGCTCTAATGGAGAAAAGATACTTAGCACTGTAAATGTGGTTGAGTGAAGACAAGTTGAAAGGGAAAACAGAGGTCACTTTCAGTTGCCATCCGCGTCTCAAAAACGCGCGTGCTTAAGGTCCCTATTAACAAGCTTGGTGAACTCTAACTTGACAACATCAACTACATCAACAGTCACATTGAGAATTTTAGCATACTAATTTCAACCAAGAATTGCAGGAATACATGTATCTTCTGGTTTAATTCGCATATGCTGTATTGAATGCTGCATTATTTTCTACTTGGCATGCATAGTCAATATATATGAGGTGTTGCACATAATTTATCTGAAGCTTCATGTTAAATGGGATGGTCTTCACAATATTCTGTATTTCAATGTTAGAGTTTACAAAATCGCATTCACCTTTATAATGGTCAATTAATTTACTCTTCTCCAACCACTAACCATGTTTCTAAGAAAATGAAATCAGCATGCTTCCATTTTTTTTTTAATTTCCAATTCTTTTGGGAGCCAAGATTTTACTGCATTGGTAAGCCGATTCAAGTATTTTTCTTCTTGTTTTTATATTGACACAATTAAGGGCTCTTTTTTGCAATGGTTATTACAATTGAGTAGCCCAAAGAAATTGTCTGTAAACAGGAATCTTGAATACTACACTTGAAAATTTGGAAAATCTGCGTGACTGGAGCATTAATAGACCAGAAGTGTAGCCATCACCATAGTAGTGTAGCAGCTCTCGTAACCTGTTATTATTTGGTATTGTAAGCAGCTTCTATTTATTGTTTTTAAGTCTAAGTCATTGTTTCAATTGGTTAGTCTCTTGTTTTCGGGTTAGCGTAGCGGACCAATTTAATACCCCTCGTTGGCAAATTAACTGAGCGATTAAATTTTGAGAGACAAGAAATTGCTATGGGCGTTTCAAACATATCAGTGGTCACATAATGCAGATAACCCAATCTCTAAATTTTAGGTAAACAGGAAAGAATATCCCGAGGATAATTACGATATCTCTGTCCCGTACACTCACCCATTTCAAAGCTTCTTTGTCATCCACGGGCAAAGATGACGCCAAGAAAGGTCTCCTCGCCGCTTGAACAGGAGTGCAATAATATTTGCGCCCATTTAAAGGACTCTCGATGAAATCTAAGGGTGGTTTGACGTGTATAGTAGGATCGCGTTTCTTCTGCTTTTTACGACCTCGTTCCGCCATGCTTTGAAAATTTCCGCCTCAACTGAGCGACCGCATTACCAAAGCAATGTGGGCTCACTTTTACTGCTGGCTTCCGGGAAGAGTTTTTTTTGTCTTCTCTCTAGCCATCTGCATGTATGATCCACTTCGTCGAAGATGTCCTTGCTGCACTACATAACTTATAAGCTTGTGGTCATCAGGGATCGAAGAATAGGCTTCATATATTACACTATTGCAGTTGCTATTGTGTTATACACATTAGCTGAGATATTTGTCAAGAAAGGATACCTTGAGGTTTGCTTTTATTTCTTCTTTTAGATAATTTTTTTTTTTTGCATTTCCAGGATGTTCTCGTAAAGACTCGAAAAATGTTAGAAACTATCTTCTTCATTATCATTGTTAACCAGGATCATTTTCAATGCCATCCCCACCACCACCACCACTGCAGTCATCATCATCATCATCATCATCATCATCAGTACCCGGTACTGAGCTTTTCTTTTTTTTTTTTTTTTTTTAATGTAGTTTGATACATCACCTGAATCTACCATGAGATTTCTGCTATCAGATCCAAGAGAGGATAATGACAGTGATAGTGGAGAAACATCTTCATTTGAAGGTTTAAGCTACTGTTGCAATCAAGGTAATTAATTATCAGTTAATAAGCAGCCAAGGTCCAACTCCCACAACAGTCATACACACACTCACGCCCACCCACCCATATGCAACTCTTATCTGGATCAATCAGCACTCTTATGTGCAGACTGACAACTTTGAAATAATTTCAAAGTTGTCGTTGCTGTCGCTGTTGTTCTGAGTAATTGTAAAAGGATAATTGGTTTAACTTGTTTTTACTTGGAACTATCTACAGCAAAAATATAGGATACTGTCCCAAAAATTACTTTTCATAATTTTTCAGTTATCTATTATCTCCTTGTCGTGCTTAAGGTGTTCAGCCGAGCAAATCATGTACACCATGCCGGTTTTTGGATGCAAAGCAGTTATCTTGGCCTGTGGAATCAGTTTGACAACTTTTGCAAAGGATTGCTGGCAAACAAGAATGCCTCATTTTCAGCGCTGGATAACCTACAGTTTAAAACAATAAGGTGACAATCAATTGTTTTGGTTTTTTTTAAAGGGGGTATTATGTGCATAGCAATCATTATTACCATGATATAACACTAATTGAAAGTAATGATAACAGTGATAATAAAATGAATAACTTGTTTTTTATACCACCAAATTAAAAAGCCTTCTCTCAAAGACGTGTCATGCGTGTTATGCTTGTTTCTGTTTCAGGTTATTAATTTGTATTGATTTAGTGACTGATCATCGTAATAGGATAACTTAGGTGGGCACGCCGTTTTTTCTAGTCTTTGGAGTTCTTCGACCACAAAGGGAGTTTTTGAACAAGCCCTCTGTTTTAAGTTTTTCATTCTTCTGTCCTGTATCGGTAGGAGTTGGACTATGTAAGTGACCTTACTTTTCAATGTTTTTTTTTACCTGTTCCACTTTTCTTCTTTCATTTGAACTAGGTTTCTTATATCAGTTTTCAATTTTGCTGTTGTAATTTTTCCACCACGTGCCATAAGATTGACTGTAATCGATGATGAATAAAGAGACCCATTAAATATTTTTTTACAATGATCGTGGCACTGAGGTAGAAATGACATCTCCTGATCAATCAGTACGTCGCAGTCGGGATTGCGACACATAGGTGCAGGCCACAACTTAATAAAATTAAGTGAAGCTATGATCTTCGCAGTTATAAATGCAATTTTTACAATTGCGTAGAGAAGCCTGAAAAATTCAGGACTTCAACGGGGTTTTGAACCTGTGACCTCACGATTCCGATGCAACTCTCTAACCAACTGAGCTATGAAGCCACTGACGTTGGGAGCTGGTTCTAATGGTCCCATGAGGAATGAATCAATGATGAAATGGTATATGAAATCAATCATATATGAACTGCGGATATGAAATCAAGTGAAGCTATGATCTTCCCAGTTATGAACGTAATTTTTACAATTGCGTAGAGAGTCCTGAATTTTTCAGGCTTCTCTACGCAATTGTAAAAATTGCGTTCATAACTGCGAAGATCATAGCTTCACTTGATTTCATATCCGCAGTTCATATGTGATTGATTTCATATACCATTTAATCATTAATAAAATTAATTAACAAAACAGAAGGATATCAAGAAATTTAAAATAGTCTTTTTTTAATGCCTAGAATGGCAATAATGATTGTTATTACGATATCATGTTAAACATTTGTGTTACTATGTGTTCTGGGGACTCAGCTTCAGGTTTTTGGAATAAAGATAGTTTACATGTCTTTGACAATCATCAGCTTGTAAAATCGGATCTACAAGCTATTTTTTTGCTGACAGCAGCATTTCAGTGCAAGGACAGCCAAATGTTTTTGGCACAAGTGCATATATGCAAAGATTCTTAACACAGTGCGCTTATCTTCTAGAGAAAACCTGTACTTCACTGCTTGGCCAGAGTCAATGTTGATCAAGATTGAACATGCTGTTTTGGCTACAAAGTTTTTCGGAGGTGGAGCTGACCTTGCAGCATCCCAAAGAAAAATGAGAGGATATCTTTTTGGACAAGATGGAAAAGTTTTGAGAAGGCAAAGTGCATTTCACTAAAATTTATGCAGTTTTTTATGTAATTACTGACAAATAAGAAAAGAGAAAGTAGAGGACAATATAGAATTTCTGTGTTCAAATCCCACTTCTTGGCTGTGCTTGTAGATAGTCAACTGGACTCTGCCTCCAACCAGTATGTTTAATTGTTGAGCATACTTTTATCATTTGCTTCCATTGGTGTACGTTTCACAAAATGCATGTAGCCTTGTTTCAACCCTACGCTATTTCTGAAAAGTGTTACGGTTTTAAAGGGGAAGTGTCACTCATTTTTTCAGTTACTGTAACAAAATGTTTTTGAAGGAATTAAGGAATGGAATGTTAGGGCTTCCCTTGTTTTGTAATGTATTTTGCATTTTAAATACCCATCTTTCAACATAATTTCCCTGTTTAAGTATAGTTCACACATTTGATTGCTGCATGCAATCCCCTCCTCCACAAACCCCTTAACAGGGGTTTACGTTGTGCATATTTTTTCAATATAATCATAACTTTGACATATTTTTGCATATTTTAAAGTTCTCTTATGGAGAGTCAAACCAGATGCTGTTAATAGACAATCAAATAGTCCAATCGATATGGCAATTAGCATTAATACATGATATAAATAACCAGTAATAAGTGTGGGAATAGGGCAGGCAATCCGGTTACATTAGATATCTGATAGCTTTGCTTTAGTGTCTGATTGGCTAGGAGAAATTATAGCATAAGATTTTCAGTCAAGCCTGGAAATACAAAAGGGTATAAAAGAAAAAAAAAATGTCTATTGTAAGTGAAAGATTCATTACCCAGCAAATAGCTTGACTCCTGGCTGCATTTTTGTTACAAGTGTGGTCTCATTCGCTCGGAAGTCCTTCAAGCTAATCTAGCCAGGTCAACCACATGCTTGCAGAGAAAGACTACAACAACCCAGAATTCAATCCCCTACCCTTTGTGAGCAGTGTGTGGGTTCTTTATTGTCCCACATTGATAGCAGCAAGGGTTGTGAGACATGTCATACGGTTTATATTCCTTATTCAAGAAGACTTGAAAGTCAAGGCATTTGCAGTTGTCGTTTAATACAAACTTAAGGCAGCATTTTGTCATCAGTTATTTTAAGATCCTGATTGGTCAGTGAGCTGGCCAAGGCCAACACCAAGTTTAAAACTCCCCTGAGCAGTGTTATTCATTTATTTAACTGTTCTCTTCATTGATGAAATGATATGAAATGAGTTAACGATTGTGTAGAGAAGCCTGAAAAAATTCGGGACTTCAACAGGGTTAGAATCCGTGACGTCGCGATACCGGTGCGATTCATTCATCACGGGACCATTAGAACTCACAAATGACCAGCTCTCAACGTCAGAGGCTTATTAATGGATGCCCACATATTGTGTAAGCCAATAGCCAATAGCATATGAATTCAGAAAAAGGGGTTTCGACAAAACACTGACCCCCGGTCAACTGACCCCGTATAAAATCAATGGAAAATGAATACTGGCCTCAACAACCCTTTTTAAACAGCATTTTTCAACAATATTTAAGTCTAAGCACCCATTTTAAAAAGGTTAGTTTTCGATTATTGTTGTGATGGCCGATTACTTCATGTAAGCTAACCTTTTTAAAATGGGTGCTTAGACTTACCGGTAAATATCGTTGAACAATGCTGTTTAAAAAGGGTTGTTGAGGCTTAAGTAAGCAGTATTCATTTTCCCATTGATTTTATAGGGGGCCAGTAGGGGGGGCCAGTAGGGGGGGTCAGTAAGGGGGTCAGTTGACCGGGGGTCAGTGTTTTGTCGAAACCCCAGAAAAAGTGTTCGTTGGGTACTCCTGGATTTTCGAGGCGCAAACCGCCTCTGAGCTGGCTACGCGAGCTTACGATCGAAATCTTAGTGTGCTGCCTTGACTTCGTCTTAGGACAGTGAAAACACGGAATTCCCGAAACGGTAAAATAAGCACCAAAATGCACAAGAATACACTAGAGGTGATTCAGTTTTATTCATTTTATTGAATCAACGTTAAATTGAGCGTTTTTTAAGGCTTCATAATCGACGGTATTTTATTTCTCATACAAAGTCTTATAACGCGTTTAAATTCTCAACGGCTGCCAGTAACGCAACACCGCTTTTGCACTCAAAGGTCATCTTCCCACTGGGCTAGTAATTAATTATTACACACTCTCCAGTGACGCGAATGTGGGCTGCCTATGGCCTAATCAGTAAATGAGTGCAATATTCATCGCACTATCTAGTTAAAAAGTGTAGTTAAATGAAACGTAAAATGAAAGCAAAAATGTTAAAAGAGTGCCTAGCACTGACTTTGAAGTCGAAAGTAACAGTTTGTTTTTGCTAATAAAGAGAGAGTCTTACATAGATGCCAAGACTCCAGCTTTCGGCTGGAGACTCCAGCTTTCACACTCAATCTCCAGCTCTCCAGCCAAGCAAGCAAAATCTCCAGCTGAGCTTGGGTTAACAAATATAAAATTATTGTTCCACAAACGTAAAACTGTTCATGATCTGCGAAATCGTGAAATCGACGAGAAATCAGTGGCAAATTGACGAGAAATCAAGAAATTCTAGACCCAGAGCCCGAAGTGACATGGTAAAATGTGTCATTAAATCAACTCAGAATGCAGGAAATGTGATCTAGGAGAACTCAGATTTAAAAATTTTCCCTTGGGGGGTGGGGGGGGGGGAAGAGCATCGCCCCGGACTCCCCTCGAAAAATTTGCGCCTTTGTTGCTCGCTCGGATTAGGCGCTCCATTAAATCTCCAGCGAGCCTCTCCCACAACTTGGCATCTATGGTCTTATCATGTGAAGTTGTTTATGTTGCGGGAGTTGTATTTTTCTTTGCGGGAATGAATGAAAGAACGAGACATACAATAAATGAATGAATGAATGTATACATACAATGAACGAATGAAAGGACGAGACATACAATTTACAATGCTAGCACGACCGTTTATCTGCTTCAATTCAGTAGGAAATTGACTGCCCTTCGTTGTTCCAGGCGAGCGCGCTCTCTCCATTTCTCTCTTTGTCGGAGAGAGCCTGCGTTTTAGGGTTTCTGCGTATCCGCGTAGCCACCTTCTTCACTCTATACGTGACTGCGTAGCCACACTTTTCAACATTACTTTTGGAGTGGCGGGGTATTCAAGGGTTAAGACCAGTATCGGTCAAAAAGATAAGGTAATTGCCAAGTCTTTCAGATGACTCATCATATTTGCATTCATTGTGTGGCGTCCTTTTGGAAACAGACGATGAATATTAACGATGCCAGTTTTCGAATGAATTTGACAAAGGGTGCGTTCGATTGACCCTATTCCAGAATAAG
>NC_090877.1:41726442-41733942 GCF_036669935.1 Montipora foliosa | reverse complement strand
AATGTTAAAAGTCAATAGTTGCACACTCCGACGATACGTCTAGATGCCACTATCAACCTCATTAGAACCCAAACTTTTACAATAAGACAAGAATGTTAAAAGTCAATAGTTGCACACTCCGACGACTCATCTGGATGCCACTATCAACCTCTTTAGTAACCAAGCTTTTACAATAAGACAAGAATGTTAAAAGTCAATAGTTGCACACTCCGACGATACGTCTAGATGCCACTATCAACCTCATTAGTACCCAAGCTTTTACAATAAGACAAGAATGTTAAAAGTCAATAGTTGCACACTCCGCCGACATGTCTGGATGCAACTATCAACCTCATAAGTAACCTAGCTTTTACAATAAGACAAGAATGTTAAAAGTTAATAGTGGCACACTCCGACGACACATCTGGATGCCACTATCAACCTCATTAGTAACCTAGCTTTTACAATAAGACAAGAATGTTAAAAGTCAATAGTTGCACACTCCGACGACTCATCTGGATGCAACTATCAACCTCATTAGTAACCAAGCTTTTACAATAGGACAAGAATGTTAAAAGTCAATAGTTGCACTTTCCGACGACATGTCTGGATGCAACTGTCAACCTCATTAGGCACCTAGCTTTTACAATAAGACAAGAATGTTAAAAGTCAATAGTTGCACACTCCGACGACACATCTGGATGCCACTATCGACCTCATTAGTAACCAAGCTTTTACAGTAGGACAAGAATGTTAAAAGTCAATAGTTGCACACTCCGACGATACGTCTAGATGCCACTATCAACCTCATTAGTACCCAAACTTTTACAATAAGACAAGAATGTTAAAAGTCAAGAGTTGCACAGTAGCTTTAAATATCTTAAAAACCGAGCACTGGTGGAAAGAGGGGGATAAAATGAGCGCACCGTCGGCGTCTGGGAGAGTACTCTCTAGAGAGTAAAGGAACTTCCGACGTTAAATAAGGTGTACCTTTACCTTTACCTTTACTACACCAGAGAGGAAGGAAGGAAGAAGGAATGTATCTTTCTAAGAAAGGATGCTGGACATTTTCTGCAACTAATGTACTAAGGACAAGTTTGGAAAAAATCAAAAGCCAGCTGGCCAACAGCATTGAGTCAAATCAGAAGCTGTAAGTCACACATATGCTGCCTATAAATTAGCTAAAATACCCTCAGGGAATTAAATCAGGAAATTAAAGGTATCTTCTTCTGAAGCTTATAACAATTGTGGAAGGCAGGATTCATTGCTAAATTAGTATTTACAATAGTCATGAAGGAACAGCTAACAAACATGCTTCAGATTAATCCATTAATTTTGAGTTTTATGAGTAGTGCCACTTTTGACAGATAACCCGGGATACTATTTACATATTAATTACATTAAATAATTGTACCTACAATGGGCACTTAATTGACTTATCCCCATGGGGCTTTTCACTCCAGAGTCAATCAAATAATATTTAGCAACTAACCACCGAAGTGGAGGACTGGCTAGTGGAGGATATTTACTGAGTCGCAAAGCGGCGAGGTAAATATCCACCACTAGCCAGTCCTCCACTTCGGTGAATAGTAATTGTTTTAGTATATACTTAATATAACACAAAAAGATGATTTTAACCGGTTTATTCATGCAAATATTACAACATTTTCGGGCGCAAATTCCATGCGAATTGCTTGGAGGTGAACAGCAAAGGACATCCGGAGTTTGAGTAGCCAATCAGCGCGCATGTTCAACGCTTTAATCCACTGTTTTAGTATATTATACTAAAAAAAATATTATTAGTCTGAGGGTTTAATTTCTCCATACCCTAACCTTCTTTCCCCCTTGATAGGTGAAAACAAGCTGCGTTGTGCGAGGCTCCTTGTCAACAAATCTGCAATCTGAGGGAAATGAGGATCATATTAGGGCAAGATACCAAGGGATATTTAACAAAGAACTGGGTCAAAAAAGGAGAGGAACTCACCTTGCCTTTGCGCTGCATTTAATTAGTAGCCAAATTATATTGTGGCTCTCCAGTTCCCTAATTAACCGAATGACACCTCAAACACCCTAGGACAACCCCCAGTTGACGAGTAAAATCATCTGACCAGGGTTGCTGGAAGCATGGTTATCGCTAACCAGCATTAAATACCATGGAAAGCTGTAGGTTTTGTTACCAACCGTTAGCGCTAACCAGCCTTCGAGCAACCGGCCCCTGGCATTTAAGACAGAGTAAAATCTGTTAAGTGTCACTCCCAGAAATTGATGGATTCATAGATGACCCTAAATTTTGCTCAACATTTTTTCCTGTTACAGTATATACAAATCTGTCTACTACACTTCAGTTCTTTTCTCGCAGCTCCCCCAATTTTTTTGTGTCCAACCTCAGTCAGCCTTAGACTGTAATCTTCCTGTCAGTACCATAATTTCTGGCCGACTACCTGCACAGCAGATTACCCAGACTTAAAGCAATTCAACCCTTTACTTGAAGACCATAAATGGTTTCAGGGTATGCACAACTCCCACCCCCAGAAAATTACATGTACATGTAGCCCTGGGTTGTTTGTACAAAATCCACCACCCCATGGATAAATCTGGCACTCTATGGATCAAGTGGGTGCAACACAATTTTACCATTACTTATGATGCAAAGCAGACTAGCTTAACTTACCGGATGGATTATTAAATAGGCTTACAAGGACTCCGGATCCAGACCTTTTCTTTATCACCTCATTATTTTCGTCACTTTGCGAGCTTTCATGAAAAATGTTATCTTTCATCGGTTCCTGAAGAACTTTAGTTCATGAAATTTTCACCACAACAAACTGCAGCCGTTATTCTGGGAATGACGAATTTCTTTACATCTGTGGACAATCGGAATCACATATCGTGGAGGAAGAGATTCACGAAATGAACATGTACGTCTCCAAACAGCACTCATGCATCACACCTCAAAAGATAGCGTTACTGTTGTAAGAAAACGGGATAGAATGACAACTCTTAAAAAATGACAGTGCCACACAATAAGTGTCAAGTAGGTGCTTCTGACCCAACAAAAAGTTTACAGTACCCAATTTAGTACGCAAATAAACAAAACATGAAAATATTAATGGCGGACGAAGTACTTGACAAACTTACTACTGCATTATGAACAAGTCTTTCTTAGTTCGATCACAGTTTTTAAGACACTAAAAAGACTCTGCTTCCTGCAATAGACCAGAAAACTTGTGCTAGTTCCTAGGAAACAGACGCACCCGAAATCGTTATGATAATTCAGTTCATACACCAACTCGACTGAGAAGTTTGAAAACATCGCCGCGGAAACAGACGCTTCTGACCCAGTCCCCTTCCCCGAGTCGCCAGCTGATACGTCGTAACGTGGTCCGCAAGAGCCGTTGTAAAACACTTTGAAGTGTTCAGTTTTTCTGTCATCATAACGAGATGTAGCTTCATCTCGTCCCTAAAGCTATTCTTCTAGCCCAAGAATTGTAAAGGGTTAGTTAAAGTGCACTCCTACTTAAGCCCCTGCACCAGTGAGTTTCATAATAAATTTACGGCAACCTTAATTAACTAGCCTAGTACATGTATATAAAGTAGGACCTTCAGGTCGGACCTTCATAATAAACCCATCGACTACTGCTGACCACCCCATCCCCCCCCCCCCCCCCTTAAAATATAAAGCCCCACTCCGAGGAGTCAACTAGCATATAGAAAAAACACCAATGACAACAGGTTAGGTCTTATACCTTTTTATTCCATTTAATAAATATTAATATTCTTAAATGTCACTGAAGAAATAAGAGGTTTCATGGGAGGTAGGAAGGACTGGAATACTTCCTAATGATTGACCTAGGTATATTTTTAACGGCCAAATTTTGGACTGGTATCTTGACCTTGTGGACCAGTGATTTGTTTTCCTTCATAGGCCACTGCCTAGTACTGCTGTACCAATATTAATCACCCTGGACAATCACGGTTGGCCAATAAAGCACTGCACTAAAATTTAGATTGGCAATGGGCTATCTTCTGTTCTTCGCCTCTCTTCGTCTGGCCAGCATTACAAGTTCATGATCAGGAGTCTCGGTTGCAAGAATAACTTCCCCCTTAACGTTACCAGGAGTTGTTCCTTGAGGGGTTTGAAACAGAAACTGAGTATTCTTCAGTTCTTTTAGCCTAAGTCTTTGCGATCTTCTGCATGGATTTCGCTTCTTGTCATCAATAGCCTTGCAATTTGATTTCAAAATGTGATTTTCACTCTCAAATTGTAACGGTGTAAATAAATGTTTGTTTAAACTTGGTTCCAGGGATTTGACTTGCATAGCATCCTGCTTTTTTCGCCTCCCTCTGGCTTTTCTTGGTAGCAATGTTTCATTATTTTCTGTTTGACTTGGGAACTGTGGAGATACCTGGAAAAAAAACATGATTACACATAATTTGCTTATAAACTCGTTTCAAATACAGTTTTAGTTGCATATCTTTGTCACTATAGCAAATGTAACAGTAACATCACCTTATCCAGGGTATCACCTGTGAGATCCTCCATTAACTTCATTGAAGTCCACGAGGCAAGCCTGACCTATTAACAAGCTTGGTGAACTCTAATTTGATAACATCAACCCCATCAACAGTCACATTGAGAATTTTAGCACACTAACTTCAAACAAGAATTGCAGGAATACATGTATCTTCTGGTTTAATTCGCATATGCTGTATTGAATGCCGCATTATTTTCTACTTGGCATGCATAGTCAATATACCGTATATGAGATGTTGCACATATCTGAGGCTTCATATTAAATGGGATGGTCTTCACAATATTCTGTATTTCAATGTTAGAGTTCTACAAAACTGTATTCACCTTAGTCATGGTCAATCAGTTAATTTAACTCTTCTCCAACCACTAACCATGTTTCTAAGAAAATGAAATCAGCATGCTTCCATTTTTTTTAAATTTCCAACACTTTTGGGAGCCAAGATCTTACTGCATTGGTAAGCCGATTCAAGTATTTTTATTCTTGTTTTCATATTGACACAAATTAAGGGCTCTTTTGTTTCAGTGGTTATTACAGTTGAGTAGCCCAAAGAAATTGTCTGTAAACAGGAATCTTGAATACTACACTTGAAAAATTGGAAAATCTACGTGACTGGAGCATTAATAGGCCAGAAGTGTAGCCATCACCATAGTAGTGTAGTAGCTCTCGTAACCTGTTATTGTTTGGTATTGTAAGCAGCTTCTATTGTTTTTAAGTCTAAGTCACTGTTTTCAATTGGTTAGTCTCTTGTTTTTGGGTTAGGGTAGCGAACCAATTTAATACCCCTCGTTGGCAAACCGAGCGATTAAATTTTGTGAGACAAGAAATTGCTAAGGGCGTTTCAAACATATCAGTGGTCACGTAATGCAGATAACCCAATCCCTAAATTTTAGGTAAACAGGAAAGAATATACCGAGGATAATTACGATATCTCTTCCCCGTACACTCACCCATTTCAAAGCTTCTTTGTCATCCACGGGCAAAGATGACGCCAAGAAAGGTCTCCTCGCCGCTTGAACAGGAGTGCAATAATATTTTCGCCCATTTAAAGGACTCTCGATGAAGTCTAAAGGTGGTTTGACGTATATAGTAGAATCGCGTTTCTTCTGCTTTTTACGACCTCGTTCCGCCATGTTTTGAAAATTTCCGCCTCAACTGAGCGACCGCATTACCAAAGCAATGTGGGCTCCTTTTTACTGCTGGCTTCCGGGAAGAGTTTCACATCGTCGAAGATGTCCTTGCTGCACTACATAACTTATAAGCTTGTGGTCATCAGGGATCGAAGAATAGGCTTCATATATTACACTATTGCAGTTGCTATTGTGTTATACACATTAGCTGAGATATTTGTCAAGAAAGGATACCTTGAGGTTTGCTTTTATTTTTTCTTTTAGATAGTTTTTTTTTTTTGCATTTCCAGGATATTCTAGTGAAGACTCGAAAAATGTTAGAAAAGATGTTCTTCATTATCACTGTTAACCAGGATCAAAGCCATGTTTATTGCAGCGATCATTTTCAGTGCCATCCCCACCACCACTGGTCCACCGCAGTCATCATCATCATCGTCATCATCATCATCATCAGTACCAGTACTGAGCTTTCCTTTTTTTTTACATTTAGTTTGATACATCACCTGAATCTACCATGAGATTTCTGCTATCGGATCCAAAAGAGGATAATGACAGTGATAGTGGAGAAACATCTTTATTTGAAGGTTTAAGCTACTGTTGCAATCAAGGTAATTAATTATCATTGTCCTCTATGTCAAAGAAGCCAAGGTGCAACTCCCACAACAGTCATACACACACTCACGCCCACCCACCCATATGCAACTTTTATCTGGACCAATCGACACTCTTATGTGCAGACTGACAACTTTGAAATAATTTCAAAGTTGTCATAAATTTGCTGTCGCTGTCGCTGTTGTTCCGAGTATGTAAAAGGATGATTGGTTTAACTTGTTTTTACCAAGATAAAAACAGCTTTTACTTGGAACTATCTATAGCAAAAATATAATTATGACACTCTCCCAAAAATTACTTTTGATAAATTTTCAGTTATCTGTTATCTCGTTCTTGTCGTGCTTAAGGTGTGCAGCCGAGCAAATCATGTACACCATGCCGGTTTTTGGATGCAAAGGAGTTATCTTGGCCTGTGGAATCTCGTACTATCAGTTTGACAACTTTTGCAAAGGATCGCTGGCAAACAAGGAATGCCTCATTTTCATCAATGGATAACCTACAGTTTAAAACAATAAGGTGACAATAAATTGTTTGTTTTTTTTTAAAGGGGATGTTATGTGCATAGCAATCATTATTACCATGATATAACACTAAGTGAAAGTAATGATAACAGTGATGATAAAATGAATAACTTGTATTTTAGACCACCAAATTAAAAAAACCTTCTCTCAAAGTCGTGTCATGCGAGTCATGCTATTTGTTTCTGTTTCTGCTTATTAATTTGTATTGATTTAGTGACTGATTATCATAATAGGATAACTTAGGTGGGCACACCATTTTTTCTGGTCTTTGAGTTCTTCAACCACAAATGGGAGTTTTTGAACAAGCCATCTGTTTTAAGTTTTTCATTCTTCTGTTTATTCTGTATCGATAGGAGTTGGACAAGTGACCTTATACTTTTCAATGTTTTTTGACCTGTTCCACTTTTCTTCTTTCATTTGAACTAGGTTTCTTATATCAGTTTTCAATTTTGCTGTTGTAGTTTTTCCACCACGTGCCATGAGAGTGACTGTAATCAATGATGAATAAAGAAACCCATTTAATATTTGTTACAATGATCATGGCACTGAGGTAGAAAATGACATCTCCTGATCAATAAGTACGTCACAGTCGGGATCGCGACACATAGGTGCAGGCCACAACTTGATAAAATTACTTAACAAAACAGAAGGATATCAAGAAATTTAAAATAAACTTTTATGCCTAGAATGGCAATAATGATTGTTATTACGATATCATGTAAACAT
>NC_090877.1:41711442-41721442 GCF_036669935.1 Montipora foliosa | reverse complement strand
GCCATGTATACCCATGTATAACCATGTATATCCATGTATAACCATGTATTTCCATGTATACCCATATATATTCATGTATACCCATGTATATCCATGTATACCCATGTAAGCCCATGTATACCCATTTATATCCATGTATAACCATGTATGTCCATGTATACCCATGTATATCCATGTATATCCATGTATAACCATGTATGTCCATGTATACCCATATACATTCATGTACACCCATGTATATCCATGTATGTCCATGTATACCCATATATATTCATGTATACCCATGTATATCCATGCATACCCATATATTCATGAATACCCATGTAAATCCATGTATACCCATACATATTCATGTATACCCATGTATGCCCATGTATGTCCATGTATACCCATGTATATCCATGTATAACCATGTATTTCCATGTATACCCATATATATTTATGTATACCCATGTATGCCCATGTATATCCATGTATATCCATGTATAACCATGTATGTCCATGTATACCCATATATATTCATGTATACCCATGTATATCCATATATACCCATGTATGTCCATGTATACCCATGTGTATCCATGTATAGCCATATATGTCCATGTATACCCATGTATATCCATGTATAACCATGTATGTCCATGTATACCCATATATATTCATGTATACCCATGTATATCCATGCATACCCATATATATTCATGAATACCCATGTAAATCCATGTATACCCATATATATTCATGTATACCCATGTATATTCATGTATGCCCATTTATGTCCATGTATACCCATGTAAATCCATGTATAACCATGTATGTCCATGTATACCCATGTATATCCATGAATTTCCATGTATACCCATATAAATTCATGTATACCCATGTATGCCCATGTATACCCATGTATATCCATGTATAACCATGTATGTCCATGTATACCCATATATATTCATGTATACCCATGTATATCCATGCATACCCATATATATTCATGGATACCCATGTAAATCCACGTATACCCATATATATTCATGTATACCCATGTATATCCATGTATACCCATGTATGTCCATGTATACCCATGTGTATCCATGTATAACCATGTATGTCCATGTACACCCGTGTATATCCATGTATAACCATGTATGTTCATGTATACCCATATATATTCATGTATACCCATGTATATCCATGCATACCCATATATATTCATGGATACCCATGTAAATCCACGTATACCCATATATATTCATGTATACCCATGTATATTCATGTATACCCATGTATATCCATGTATAACCATGTATGTCCATGTATACCCATATACATTCATGTATACCCATGTATATCCATGTATGTCCATGTATACCCATGTGTATCCATGTATGTCCATGTATACCTATGTATATCCATGTATAACCATGTATGTCCATGTATACCCATATATATTCATGTATACCCATGTATATCCATGTATAACCATGTATTTCCATGTATAGCCATATATATTCATGTATACCCATGTATAGCCATGTACACCCATGTATGTCCATGTATACCCATGCATGTCCATGTATACCCATGTATATCCATGTATACCCATGTATGTCCATGTATACCCATGTGTATCCATGTATAACCGAGTATGTCCATGTATACCCATATATATTCATGTATATCCATGTATACCCATGTATGTCCATGTACACCCATGTGTATCCATGTATAACCATGTATGTTCATGTATACCCATCTACATCCATATATAACCATGTGTATCCATTTATATCCATGTTTATCCATGTATGCCCATGTATGTTCATGTATACCCATATATATCCATGTATAACCATGTATAGCCATGTATATCCATGTATACCCATGTATCGCTATGTGTACCCATGTAAATCTATGTATAACCTTGTATATCCATGTATACCCATGTATGTTCATGTATACCCATGTATAACCATGTATGTCCATGTATACCCATTTATGTCCAATGTATACCCATGTCTGTCCATGTATACCTATACATATCCATGTATAATCATGTATAGCCATGTATATCCATGTATATCCATGTACAGCCATGTATATCCATGTATATCCATGTACACCCGTGTATATCCATGAATATCCATATACAGCCATGTATGTCCATGTATACCTATGGATACCCATATATTATCGTGTATATCCATGTACAGCCATGTATATCCATGTATACCCGTGTATATCCACATACAGGCATGTATATCCATGTACAACCATGTATATCCATATATGCCCATGGATATCCATGTATACCCGTGTATATTCATGTATTATCATGTATATCCATGTACAGCCATATATATCCATGTATTTCCATGTGAAGGCATGTATATCCATGTACAGCCATGTACACCCATATATGCCTATGTATATCCATGTATACCGATGTATACCCATGTATATCCTTTTCTGTCCATGTACAGCCACGTATATCCTTGTACAGCCATGTATATCTATGCATGGTTATGTATACCATGTATATTCATGTAAAGCCTTAAGCCATTTATACCCATGGATATCCATTTATATTCATACACACCCATGCGCGCTCATCCCTACGCAATTGCTAAAATTGCGTTCATAACTGCGAGGATCATAGTTTCACTCGGATTTCACATCCGCAGTTCACCATATTTCATATATCATTTCATAGTCAACAACTGTTTGCATAAGAATGATGTGGTAGCCTTTGAGATCCACGAAGTCGTCATGGTCGGTCGGTGGGGCAATTACAAGAATATGAGTACCGTCCATCGTATCAGCACACATTGGAAATCCCCATCTGTCTTTGTAAATGCGCATGACTTCTTTAAAATATTCTCCTTTAGGTAACGTGATAAACCGCGACTTCAGTTTGTTGACAATTGCAGCACACACTTTAACACAAGTGCAAACAAAAGGTGGAGATACACCAAACAAATTTGCAATCGTGCGCTATTCTGCTGATGATGCTAAGTACGACAGCAGAATTAGCAATCGCAGCTTTGGAGACACGGCTCGATCAACGCATTCTCGTATCTTATTTTTGTTTGTTTCCAGATTTATTCCTTGTGCTTTGCTGCATTGAGAAAAGATTCTACTCTTGCTCATTCTCGAGCTTTTGCTGGTATATTTTGTTGTTTTTCAGACGGCGTGATAAATACATCTTATTCGATGGTTTAACATATAATACGCGCGGATATTTTGAGAGTTGCAAAGCATTTTGCGAGCAGTGAGCAAAATGTCCGCAAGTATTAGCCCATCCTCCTTTTTTTTTTTTCGTTTAGCGTCAAATGCGTTTCCTGGGCAGTCTCGGAATCGGAGTCCCGCTACTCCAGCATCATAGCTGTGGAGCCCGGAAAACAAACAAAACGTGAACCCAAAATGAATATGGCTGAAAAGTTGGTGGATGTTGTTTTAAACTTAAGACAGCGTGGGAAAAAGGATCAACCCCTGAAACTCCTATGCAACATTAAAATGGTTTTAAAACACCGTTACCCTTTTTTTTTTTTGAAAATTCCAAAAATTGGGGTCGGTCGGACAATGCTCAACGGAGAGAATGGCCTTATATGTTAGACCATCGAATAAGAGATTTATTATCCCACTGCAAAAAAGGTGTTATTTTACGGGCGTAGTACCTTCGGTAATGGCCATATTTTCTGTTGAATGAATGATGTCAATAAAACTATTTTAAGTAGTGGCAAAACTTAGAAATCCGTCTCTGCGTGTGTGGGTGGAGGTGAACATAATAGATTTCTTCTTGGAATATTTTTTTGGGCTCGCGATCTGGCTTCAACTCTTGAATCTTGAATCTTGTTGAGGAGGAGGGGGGTGGGGGTAAGCAAGGGCTTAAATGCCCACGATCTATGGTCAAAGCTGATGCCCAGTGTCGATAACCGTTTTGGTTTAAAAGCAATTATACTAAGCACCCGAAAACTTAGGTTTTTGTTATGGGGAATAAGTAAGGAACCCACACTGTCGCTTTCCTCGATTCTTTTACAATTTCTCCGATGGCGTACACCATAAGCTCATGTCTCTGACTGACTAAACTACAACCCATTGTTCTCTTATCTTATAGACATACATTGATCAAACGTAAACTGATTGGCTATTGGCTATAAAGATCTTCGGGACAAAAGATAAACAAACTTAATAATTGAAGCAGACAGATAGATACGCTCGATTTCCGGGCAGATATATCATTATCATTACATAAACATTACCTTAATCAATACCAATTATCCTGTTTCCGACATTATAAATGCTTTCGACATGCTTAATAAGACGTTATTAGTTGTTGTCCTTGGACAAATGTTGGTAAAGTTTGAAGCTCCCTATAAAGTTTACAGGAGAAAATACAGTCATTCTCAAACTTTTATTTACTTGTTAACTTTGTGCTTATGTTTATTGCTTATTTTGGAAAAATACTCACGCGTCACATTTCGCCGAAGAAATATTTATATACATTAAAAATAAAAGGGGTCGTAATATTGAGCCTTGTGGTACGCCACACGAAATATCTAGGAGCTTAGAAGATGTTCCATTCACACTAAACTGTTGCTTGCGATTTGACAAATACGAATGGAAAATGGCAACTGCTGAGTGATCAAAGCCAAAGTATTCTAATTTCTTTATCAAGATCTCATGGTTAAGTATATCAGATATAGATAGATAGATAGATAGATAGATAGGATAGGAAAACGTTAGT
The DNA here is from genome assembly GCF_036669935.1 of Montipora foliosa. Taxonomy (NCBI): domain Eukaryota; kingdom Metazoa; phylum Cnidaria; class Anthozoa; order Scleractinia; family Acroporidae; genus Montipora; species Montipora foliosa. The sequence goes on along the minus strand of NC_090877.1, from coordinate 41,716,698 downwards.
TAAACGCGGTAATTTCACCAAATTTACATACGTATTTTACATAGAAAATCTGTTCTACCTAAAAGCCGTGTATGATATACAAAGATACCTAAGTTTAAAAATCAATGACCTTAACATACTTTTTACAAAAATTTCTTAATTTAATCAGTTTTTGCCGATGCAAACGTGAAAGATTTTATTTGCTTTCTTAAACCATTTATAGAAGGCAATTGATTTAGCTGGTCTAGCAGCGCATTCCAAATGGTCGCCCCTGTAGAAAGGAAATTATGGTTATATGCAGGGTAATACACGTCTATACATAGATGTACTTGGGTGTACATGCATATATATGATATATATGATAATAAGAGGCTATACATAGATATATATGGTTATAAATAGATATACAAGGACAGCATGAAAATACATGGTTTTAAATGGAAATATATGGACATATATGATACTACACAGCTATACATGGATAAACATGGTTGTACATGGTTATACATGAATACATATCCATGTCATACATGGCTATACATGGATACACACTGTTGCACACGGCTATACACGGCTGTACATGGATATACATGGGTAAACATGGATATCCATGGGTATACATGGATATACAAGGGTATGCATAGATAAACATGGGTATACATGGAGATACATGGCTGTACATGGGTATACATGGATGTAAATGGCAAAACATGGATATACAAGGGTATACATCGATATACATGGAAAGACATGGTTATACATGGATATACATGGGTGTACATGGAAATACGTGGCTGAACAAGGATATAGATGGGTATACATGGATATACATGGGTATACAAGGATATACATAGATATACATGATACTACATGGGTATACATGGGTATACATGTATATACATGGGTATACATGGGCATACATTGCGGTACATGGATATACATGGAAATACATGACTGTACAATACATGGATATACATGGGTATAAATGAATATACATGGGTACACATGGGTATACATCGACAAACATGGGTATACATTGATATAGATGGGTATACATGGAACTGCATCGCTTTACACGGATATACATGGCTCTACAGGGATATACATGGCTATACATGGAAAAACATGGCAATAGATGGCTGTCCATGGATATACATGGGTATACTTGGGTATACATGGGTATACATGAGTATACATGGGGATACATGGATATACACGGTTATACATGGATATACATGGGTATACATAGAGATATATGGGTATACATGGATATACATGGGTATACATGGATATACATGGCTGTACATGGATAAAAATGGAAATACATTGCTGTACATGGATATACATGACTATACATAGTTATACATGGATATACATGGGTATACATGGACAGACATGGGTATACATGGACATACATGGGTATACATGGATATACATGGGTATACATGGACATACATGGGTATACATAGATATACCACGTTATACATGGATTTACATGGGTATACACAGAGATACATGGGTATACATGAATATACATGGCTATACATGGATATACATGGATATGCATGGTTATACATGGATATACATGGGTATACATGGATATACAAGGTTATACATGGATTTACATGGGTATACATAGCGATACATGGGTATACAAGGATATACATGCCTGTACATGGATATACATGGATATACATGGCTGAACATATGTATACATGGTTATACATGGGTATACATGGGTATACATGGACATACATGGGTATACATGGATATACAAGGTTATACATAGATTTACATGGGTACACATAGAGATACATGGGTATACATGGATATACATAGCTATACATGGTTATACATGGATATATATGGGTATACATGAACATACATGGGCATACATTTATATACATGGATATACATGGCTATACATGGTTATACATGGATACACATGGGTATACATGGACGTACATGGGTATACATGGACATACATGGTTATACATGGATATACATGGATATACATGGACATACATGGGCATACATGAATACACATGCATATACATGGCTATACATGGATGTAGATGGGTATACATGGACATAGATGGGTATACATGGACATACATGGTTATACATGGATACACATGGTTATACATGGACGTACATGGGTATACATGAACATATATGGGTATACATGGACATACATGGTTAAACATGGATTTACATGGGTATACATAGACATACATGGTTATACATGGATATACATGGGTATACATGGGCATACATGGGTATACATGGGCACACATGGGTATACATGAATATATATGGGTATACATGGAAATACATGGTTATACATGGATATACATGGGTATACATGGACAAACATGGTTATAGATGGATATACATGGATATACATGGACATACATGGGCATACATGGACATACATGGATACACATGCATATACATGGCTAGACATGGTTGTACATGGATGTAGATGGGTATACATGGACATACATGGGTATACATAGACATACATGGGTATACATGGACATACATGGTTATACATGGATTTACATGGGTATACATGGACATACATGGTTATACATTGATATACATGGGTATACATGGGCATACATAGGTATACATGGGCATACATGGGCATACATGAATATATATGGGTATACATGGAAATACATGGTTATACATGGATATACATGGGTATACATGGACATACATGGACATACATGGGCATACATGGATACACATGCATATACATGGCTATACATGGTTGTACATGGATGTAGATGGGTATACATGGCCATACATGGGTATACATGGACATACATGGATACACATGGATACACATGGGTATACATGGACGTACATGGGTATACATGGATATACATGTATATACATGAACATACATGGTTATACATGAACATATATGGGTATACATGGACATACATGGTTATACATGGATATACATGAATATACATGGACATACATGGTTATACATGGATATACATGGTTAGACATGGATATACATGGGTATACATGGGCGTACATGGGTATACATGAATATATATGGGTATACATGGAAATACATGGTTATACATGGATATACATGGGTATACATGGACAAACATGGGTATACATGGACATACATGGGCTTACATGGATATACATGGGTATACATGAATATATATGGGTATACATGGATTTACATGGGTATACATGAATATATATGGGTATGCATGGATATACATGGGTATACATGAATATCTATGGGTGTACATGGAAATACATGGTTATACATGGATATACATGGGTATACATGACTATATATGGGCATACATGGATATACATGGGTATACATGAATATATATGGGTAGACATGGACATACATGGATATACATGGGTATACATGAATATATATGGGTATACATGGATATACATGGGTATACATGAATATATATGGGTAGACATGGACATACATGGATATACATGGGTATACATGAATATATATGGGTATACATGGCCATACATGGGTATACATGGACATACATGGATACACATGGATACACATGGGTATACATGGACGTACATGGGTATACATGGATATACATGTATATACATGGACATACATGGTTATACATGAACATATATGGGTATACATGGACATACATGGGTATACATGGATATACATGGGAATACATGAATATATATGGGTATAAATGGAAATTCACTGGTATATACCTTTATATATAACAATTTAGGGCCTTTAATACATCCATGATATAATTACATACTATTTCGATACACTTTAATAACACTACTTAAAGTACCAACCCTTTTTCGGCCTTCTCACTGCGGGCTCAAATACTAAATTCGCAGCCTGCTGTGACGTTTGATGTGGGGAACTGAGATTTCGTAATCAAGATAAAGAAGGTAAATACAAGTGCTGCGGTGGATATTTTCTTCATTGCTTTGCTGCTTCTTCGCGGACTCAAGATTCATGACAAACTTCAGTCTAAACACTGCTTCTATATGGAGTGTTCTCGCATGTTTTCCCCATATCATAGATATCATACGTCGTAAGCTGTAAAATGACCGCTGACTCCTCCATTCTTAGCCTGCTGGCCCAAAATGGGAATCATGAAAAACATATTTTTAGGTGGAAAAACGACGGATATGACAGAAAAAGGTTGAAATTCATTATTGTACATGGTCTAAAGTGTAAATAAAAATGCTTATTTTTTTGCCTTCAATGTGACAGAAAACCGCAAAAATCTCGGACAAGAGTTTATTTTTCAGCTGGGTTATTCTCAATCCCTACCTAATGTTCATTCAGTTAATTTATTCGCGTATTTTTGGCATCAAGGTTTTACCAAAGGCAAAGCTCTTTCATCTCCTATATAAACCGCAAACAACCTCAATTCCTCGATTCGTTCTCATCGATCTCAGTTGCGGTAAACACAACGGCCATGTAAGTTATTACGCAATGAGACAATGTTAAACTCTGAAAACATTTTTGTGGCACAGTTCATAGCGGTTTTAAAATTCGGCTTTCGAATAATGGGAAGAATTATGAGATCTCCGCACCTTGGTGATCTTTGGTCCCATAGGATATAGCTCTCTGTTTCAGAAATTCTTTATATAGTACTCGGCCTTATAGACGGAATGCATAAATGGCGGCCAAAAATGTATTGTTTTGTTTATGCGCTAATTAGACTGACTAGCCTCGCTCTCAAGGAACATTTCTTTTGTATTTTGTCCATGAAAACGAGGCTAGTAAGTCTAATTAGCACATAAACAAAAGAATATTTTTGTGGCCGCTATTTATGCCTTCGGTCTATATAATATACAAGGCTGAGTGTACATAATATACAATACATATTGTACATTATTTATTTATTTATTTATTTTGCCAGGTCACTTTTCTTTGCCCGCACTTCTCCTGCATCTTGTATCTGGAGTGGGATTATTGACATTAACAGCAACAATAGTGGACGTCCTAGCTCTTTATGTCCTGCCTGACAAGTTGAGATACCGCCGATTTGTGTACGAAGAGTCTCCGATACTAGAACTTAAAAAAAATGAATAACTTTTTGCAAGTTTAATTAAGAGGTTTTCATCAAAACTGATGGCGAAATTTAAATAACCCAATCAGAACAAAGAGCAACTGAGGGAATCTCTGCTGACGTCATTGCTTACATTTTGCGCCATTAACATAGTTTGCTCACAGAAAGCATCCTGTTATTGGGAAATTGACATCAAAAGGTAAAA
>NC_090877.1:41703942-41706442 GCF_036669935.1 Montipora foliosa | reverse complement strand
TAATGAGCAACGCAACGAATCCTCCAACAACGGATATTTCAATTTTAAAGCTTGAGACTGGCGCTAAAACAACACAATCGAATGACAGTTAGTGCCCCTCGTAAAGGTGATGGGGTAGTGTTTTACATTAGCTTAAGATAAAAAACCTATAGTTGGTATTGCAAAACAAATTGAATCAAATCAAGTTTTAATGAGAGGGGAGGGGTGAGGTGGAACTCTCACTACTAAGCCAACTCCAGGAGTCGAACTTGGTCAAAAACCATTCTGGATGCTATACCACTGAGCTTTAAGATACTCGCGGGAACCAGGCCTTTAAAATGGTCGGGTATAGGTGTCAATTGTCGCGCGACACTGCCGCCGGTATAACACCCATAAGTTAAGAAGAGATGCATTTTCTTCGATGATGGCAGTGCAGCCCAGACGCTTGCCTTGAGATTCGGATTTCCCGGGTTCAACACTCGTTCTGACCACTCGTTGAATTTGCTCCTGGTAGTCCCAAGGTAGTCCCTAGTTCAACATCTCGGCCGTACTTGTAAATAGCCAACCGGTTTGCCTCCGGTCAGTTGGGTTTCTCAACAGTTTTTGTTGGTTTTGTTGTAGTGTTCTGTCGTTTCGTTGATTGTGTTTCATTGGCCCTGAAAAGCCCCTATGGGAAGTGGTCAATTAAGTATGTATTGCATTATATGTATCGCGGTACTTGGGAAAAAATCCCCCGTTGCTTTTTACACAAACGTTACATTTCTCAAATACGTTTGAAATTTCACGGATGACAGCCCAATGAACGGGACAAAATGAATATCGTTTACTTGGCATACACATAACGCAAACTCTTTGATAACCACAAGCCCGGCGTCGCTTGACGCGAGGTTCGAATGTTGTTAGGAACAGTCGGGTTTTTCTCTCATAATAACACCGAGTCCATGAAACGGTGTTAATGCCACAATCCAAGATTTCAGTCCTGGCAATCCTCTCTGAAGAATATTGGCCCTCGGTCGTTTTTGTGCGACCTCGCTGCGCTCGGTCTGCACTGCCACGACCTCGGGCCAATATTCCCCAGTACGGCCCCCGCGCTTGGTTAGTAAGAGATTGGTCATCAACAATAAAAATGTCTCTTTAGCTCGATCGATAGTACCTTGGCTCTCCTAAAAAAAAAACATATATTTGTTTGTTTTCCGGAATGCAAGTTCTTTCATAACGTGTTCTATTTACACTGCTTTTTACGTGGGATGCCATAGGCAGACCAAGTTAAAAGGTCGAGTTCTTTCGTTTTCTTTTTTTTCTTTGTCTTTATCGTAGACCGGACTATAGAGAAAAACATCACCCTTAATAGTGGTCTGTTGCATGTAGCTGAAAAAACAGAGAAAAGTTTGATAAATCTTAATAAATAAATGAATAAAATTATTGGACGGCCCTCACCTTTTGTTCCTACAAGCTCGGGAATAAATGTTGGTAAAGCTGTAAATGAAATCACACTAAAATTAAAAACGTTTCTGTTCTCATATGATATAGAATCCATTTTAATTGAGCAGTAACGCTAAAACTCAATAGAAAATAGTCGCACATGAAAGTGAGAAATTTCGAGGCAAATGAAAGGTATAGACTATGTTACAGAGACAAACACATACCGTGCATTTTACCTCTTCGACAGGGAGACGTGGGTTCGAGTCCCGCTCAGGGCAAAAACCTATTTTTCGGATGGGTGTGTCGAAAGGTAAAGTAAACGGTATGCGTTTGTCTCTGTAACAAAATAGTCGCAGTGAAAAAAATAACCAATTATAAGACAAATACGAAACATGCAACTGACTCAAAGCGCTGGAAAACGTGTGCGAGCAAGTAAAAAAAAATGGTGTCACGTCAGGAATGAATTAGATGAGAATGTTCCTATGGCTTGGGTGGGCTCCCAACACTGTCACAAATGATTATATTTTAGAATACCCGTCCCCGCAAACCCTGAAAAAAAAACATGGCAGAAGCAGTCACGCGTGACATGGCTTCTCCTGAATGGTTAAAGTGGCGGCCCTTAGTTTGTTTTCGCGTGTCCAGGGTATGTAAAAATAAGTCAATTTCTTACTGTGCTGGGTCAAGACCGTAAATTGATAGAGGAACACGCTTATCTAATTCGCTCTTGGCCTCGTTTGATTCTGATTGGCTGAGAATATGGCGCGAGAATTTTAAAGTCCCTATCAAGTAAAAAATAATTCATACCTATTTGAAAGGGTTTTTAAAATAATGAAGAATGGTCTTTTCCGGTTTGAAATATCTTTCTCGATTCAGAGATATTTGAGTTTTTGTGTTATGCAAACTAGCAAATTAATCAGTGGTTCCACTGGAAGATGGATCACAAAATCATCGAGAATATCTCTGAAAATATTACAGAGATATTATTCAAACTTGAAACTAGTAATAACCTTTAAGAAAGGTTCAAGACGGTGCAGAGTATGATGTAACCATGGCAACACTTTTGGCTCCCGTTCCTTTTGGTTGCAAATGAAATATTTCA
>NC_090877.1:41696442-41701442 GCF_036669935.1 Montipora foliosa | reverse complement strand
AACGGTTGTTTTTGACGTTTGGTGTTGCTAGAAATGATTTTTTTTGAGAAGATATTTAAAACAGTCGTACAGAAGTTTGCAATACGATGTTTATAATCTTGGTACAAGGATTTTGTCCACTTGTTACTCGAACTTCTGGTGGATTCCGTCTTAACATGGCTAACCAATTCAGCTTTTCACATATGGCCGCATGCAGATTCTTGGTTTTGGATGTTTCGAGAAATATATATTGGTTGCCACAGCTACCTGAATGCTTGGTCTGAATATGTCCAAAGAAACTATCAACTTAACAATTGTTATTACCCTCTTACCGATACGCCCATTTAATTTTACCATATTTGGCCAAGCGAACGCGAAAAAAAAAGAGACGGTAGTACACTGTAGTCTCCCGGTTTGACAGGTTTAGAACAGAGCAAATACGGACGGAAAGGGAGTTTTTCAATGAAAATTGTTTTCAACACGATGCAAAGTCTGAGAATTTAGCTTGTCATCGCTTGTCACTAGCCATTTCTTTTATCCAATCAAATAAAAGACATTTGGCTCGCTTTTTGAGCTGTTTACATCGTTCGCAAGCGCCCTAAAGCCGCTGTTACGCTTTGTGCAACGGCGCTGCGAAACACGTTTTAGGAGGCATTGCACCATGTAACATGGTCGCTTTCGTAAAACTCTCCTGAACTTCCGTTGCGAGACAAGTTTCACGAAAAGTAGAACCGCTTTCTACTTCTGCAACGGTCGAAGCAATCGCAGTAATGATAAAAATAGGCGTTTCACCATGACGTTAAACTGGTCTCGCTCGGTCTTGTTACACCACGCTGCGTAATCCAATCAAAAAACAGCTAAGGCCATGTAAACAACATTTCGAGACCAGTTTCAACATTCCCGCACAGTTTCGACCTTTTATGTTACACGGTGCAAATTAACGCCTCCTGAAACTTGTCTTACAGCGCCGTTGCACATAAGTTTCATCTGAAAGTTTCAACGTGTAACAGCGGTTTAAAGGATAGATGATGCATTTTTTTTAAAACACTCTAACCAAATAAAATTGAAGCAAAATAACACCTTTTGTGCTGAGGAATAATAAATCTCCTACTCGATGGCTTAACATATAATACTCGTGGACATTTTGCTCAATATCCCCGCTTATTATGTGTTAAGCCATCGAAGAAATAGAGGATATTTCATGGTCGCGAGGGAAATACGAATTTTAACTTTGAGTGCTGATAGTATCTCTCACGAGTGAGCGCAGCGGATGAGTGCGAGATACTGTCAGCGCGAGATGCTAACATTTGTATTCCCATGCGTAGATACTGATGAAATATCCAACTTAAAAACAACTTGTTTTAATTATTTTCGAAATGGTGAAAAAGTGGTCATCAACCGCTGAAACACGCAGATTGTGTAACATGAAACAAGATATGAAAGTTGTGAAAAACAAATCATGAAAATGTTAAATTGAGTCATAAAAATGTTAATGTTGAAGACAAAAATTATATTACAGCACAAAAGTATCTTACGAGGAAGGGAAAGCTCGTTTTTTATTGGCTAATCGAGCAAGTTACCATGACGACACCTGTATCCTCACATGCGAAAGATGAAATTAATATCTTCACTGAGCACGGTAAAGATATCGAATCTTGTTAGAAAAAGGAAAATCCTAGTACTTCATCAGTATGCATATAATAATCATAATCATAATCATAATCATAATCATAATACTACTACTACTACTACTAATAATAATATTAATAATAATAATAATAATAATAATAATCATAATAATAACAAAACGTTCCGAAAAAAGTTGCAGGACAGATGATACACTACGCAATGCTTGAAATTCCTTGCAATGTTGTGTAAAACTCAATTTTAACTTCGGCAAAGGTTTCTGCAACTTTGGCCATTGCAAGGTATGTTGTTGGGCAAAGTTCGTGCAACTTTTCTCGCCGAGTTTGTACAGAGCGATTTTCAATTGAGTGTAAAACAAATACCAAAGTAAGTACTTCGACCAATAACAGAAGGTGTAAACAGTGCACTGAACCAACCCAAATTCGTAGCAATTCCGTGTAACTTGCTAAAAGCGCGGGAATAATCGCGCGTGCAAGTGGCGATTCAGTGGTTTTGCTTTTCCTTCTAATTGGTTGATAAACTGGGGCGAGATTTTATAACGAATCACTAAGCGCAGCAATTGCAATCGCGTAATGACTTGCGACGGTCATTTGAAAACTGCTCTAACTAAGGTCGTGTTCTATTGGGATCAACCGTTTTTAGCTGGTTGGGTTTTTTAGTTTTCTATTTGGAAAAAAAACGTTTTCGGTTGGTTTGGTTGATCAACTTTTTCAACCGGCATCAAACAAGGTTGAAACGGTTGAAAAAGCATTGGCAGCGACCGCTGTCGTTTACGCGGGCCATTTAAAGTCGGCCGCGGGCTCCTGCCGTGTTGCTTTCCCGCAACTTGTAAACGCTGAGAAGTCTGGTAATACCTATTCCCAGGAGTTACCGCATTTCAACCGAAAACGGTTGGAAAAGTGTTCTATTGGGAAACCTCAACCACTTCAACCTAAACTGGTTGCGGTTGAAACGGTTGATCCCAATAGAACACGACCTTAATCATATCCAGGAAATGGTAGGCTTCGGCTTACACCATCTTGGCAGAAGAGACAATGATGTTGATAATTATCTTCATTATTATAACTGAATAGTGCAATACGTACCGCTACAAGCAGGATATCTGGTGCACTATATGGCGATGGCAGAGGAGTATGTTTTAGTACAAAATAGGTCAAGTTCTGCCATAATGAAAAGTTAGAATAAAATGTTATTAGTATTAATAAATTAAAGGTAGCGTTAATCCTTAAACAAATAGCTCTTTTCTTTTTGATTCTCTTGATCTATTAAGTTTAAAAGACTATAATAATAATGATGATAATGATGATAATGATAATGAAAATGATAATGATAATGATAATGATAATGGCCTTATTTAACGAGGCTTACATGTTTACTGTTTGCCCGCTAGTTTTCAACATGGCCCTCAAATCAACTGTAATCAGAACAGATCTAGTTTGAGAAAAGGGGAAAACCGGAGTACCCGGGGAAAAACCTCTCCGCGAAGAGGAGAGAACCAACAAACTCAACCCACATTTGGCGCGTTGAATGCGGGAATCGATCCCAGGCCACAATGGTGAAGGGCGAGTGCTCTCACCACTGCGCCAGCCCTGCTTTCCAACTAATTATAGCGGAGCAGCGTGGGTAAAATTTTTTGGGAAATCTATCCATGCGAGAAATTTTGGTTATGACCGCCGCCATCTTGGTTTTTCACGGTAAAGCGGGCTCAATAATAACCATCGGTTTTATCACTAAACGGACGCTCGCACCGGAAAAACCAGTTTAACGAGAGAAAACAAGATTGACCAGTCCAGAATTTCGGGCTGCGGCGGCTTCAAAGAGTTGACGCGATTCAGGCAGCGCCTCCTTTTCTCCTCCTCAGGAAAGAAAAAGAAAAAAAGGAGGCTCTGCTCGCAGGGTGACCGTAAACTGAAACGTTTGCAATTCCGTGTCGACAGAGATTCTGACATATTTCAACAATCACATTTATAGGCTTTTCGTGTGAAATGGATGTCCAATCGTGAACTGCTTTGTTTGACTTTGAAATTGCCGTCGAGAAAGCGAATATACTACATTTTAGCTTCACTTTTTAATTAGTAAGATTTTCGCTGTTGTTCTAAACTGAAGAGCAATGCTGTGAAAGAGATTACTGAGCAGATAATTTCAGACTTAGTTGTTGATTAAAAATTGTTAGTTTTTGTTGGCATGGCTTGTTTGTTTATTGCCGTCAGCTCAGAGGTGTTTGATCACTGTGAACTGTATTCTTGGTTTTCACTCACGTGATGAGACGGCCATGTTGGTGTACAAAACAATGGCAAAATATCGCTCAAGTTTTGCATAATAATAGAATCAAATTCCCAAAAGACTTTTTTCACTATTGTTCTGTACACCAACATGGCCGCCGTGACGTCACGTGAAAACCAAGAATAGGCCATTCCGGAATTGCGCAGAGAGCTGGGGTGAGTTTTAAATTTGAATCAACCGATAAATTGACACCATCATATAAAAAATAACATTGGAATTTACCATCTGTCCACGCTTGATGCTTTTAGGTCGATCATAGACCAAGTTATGGAATTTAAAACAATCGTTAAAAATCCATACAAACGTCTCTAATTTTCGGGCTCCGTCCCTCAAAACCGTATAAACTCTTTAAAAATTTTATCAGACTTGGGACAACTGGAAAAATCCTTTCATGGACCTACTATTTGGAAATAGGTGACGTGGAAATCACTTTGTTTGCCTATTTTTATGAATATTACAGAAATCGTAAAAAAAATTAAGAGTTAATATGGTTTTGGAGGACGCAGCCTCAAAATTAGCATATAGAGACATTTGTATGTATGGATTTTTGAATATGTTATTAAGTCCATAACTTCATCTTTGTTCGACCTAAAACATCAAACTTGGACAGATGGCCAATCTCAATGTTATCTTTCACGTGATGGTGTCAATTTATTGATTGGTTCAAATTTGAAACTCGCCCCAGTTCCCTGCGCAATTCCGGAATGGCCTATACACCAATGACCATTAGAGCGGTTTTCAATTGAGTGTCGAAAGTAATTAGCGAATTGCTTTGGTTTTGCATTACTTCACTCAGTGATTGGTTCAAAGTTCTCGCGCCATTTTGTCAATCAATCAGAAGTGAAACCAAAACCAATCGTGGCTCGTGCGTGCACATTTTCTCGCGCTTTGTGTCGGCTACGTGTAATTACTTCGAGTTTTGATTGTTTTACTGGATTGTCTCCGTCCTTTTTGATTGGCAAAAGTAATTACTTTGGTTTTGGTTTTACACACTCGATTGAAACTCGCTCTATTTTTGTACTTTATGCAGAAGCATAATTATTTCCATATACACTATATATTGCTTTCTGGGGTTGGAAGCGGGAGCTCCG
>NC_090877.1:41661442-41686442 GCF_036669935.1 Montipora foliosa | reverse complement strand
ACAATTTATTCCTGTCTCCATGGCCTTAGGTGGCACTAGCAAATAGCAAATACACGTACTTATTTATTGCAAACAAATCATCGGAGAGGTAGAAGGTAGCTTTAGAAAGCCTTAGATTATTATTTCAAATGGCATAATGTATCGGTAAAATCGAAGCTTCAACATGGCTAAACATAGTTAAACATCCATACAAAACGTCTCTAATTTTCAGGCTGCGTTCCCTAAAACCATTTAAACTCTTAAAAAAAAGTTTATCAGATTTTGGACAACTGAAAATCTTGTCATGGCCCTACTATTTGGAAATAATTGAGGTGAAAATCACTTTGTTTTCCTATTTTTATCAATAACTCAGAAATCGTAAAAAATTTTAAGATTTATTTGGTTTTGGGGGTCGCAGCCTCAAAATTTGAGACGTCTTTATGGATTTTTAACTATGTTTTGAAGTCCGTAACGTCGTCTCTGTTCGATCTAAAAGCATCAAAAAATTGGACAGATGGCCAATCACAAAGTTCAATTTGTCGATTGGTTCAAATTTGAAACTCGCCCCAGTTCCCTGCGCAATTTCGGATGGCCTATCAAGCCAAATGGGAGCTGGTCGCTTGTGAATTTGTTTAAGTCTTGATTACTTCAGCCTTTCTTTGCAGTTAATCTCGGACTCTGAAAGCTGTGGCGTGCTCCCTAATTGCACGGCCTTCTGACCCGTCATCTTTTGTTCACCTACCTCAACCTGAGGAGGCTCAAGAAGAAAAGCAAAGGATGAAAAAAATTCATTTTCATAAATGAAAGTAAGGCCAAAAAAGTGTGACAAAAGCCCTTAATTGGGGAGAGAGAGACAGAGAAAGCGCAAAGAAGCTAGAAGAACCTTCACGTGGGGAAAATGCTCGTTTTGAGGCCTTTTGGAGGACTTCTAATCGACCCCGAACCACGCAATGCTTTTCCGTTTTCGAGTAGAGGAAATTCGAACGAGATGTTTTCATCCCGAAAGCCGAAAAGTTATCAGTGCACGTTGCTCAACTCAACGGAATAATCTACCCCAACCCACCTTACTCAAATAAATGAAACGAAAAATTCCAACCTAGAAAAATTTTGGTGTCATTCTGGCCAAAGGGAACGAGAGACATCAGGGCGCGGTATTGAACAGACCGCAGAAAACGCCAATCGTCTAAAAGCAGGAGCAAATTACCATTACTAAGCTCATCTGTAAAGCCCAAAAAGATCACCGCAGGTCCATTAACAATTATCCTGCGAAATCGCGCGGAATATCGCCTGATAGTTAGAGAGGCAGTGTGGCCCAGTGGCTAAGGCGCTGGCCTTGAGATCCGGAGATCCCGGGTTCAAGACCCGCTCTGACCACTTGTTGAATTTGATCCTGGTATAGTCCATGGTTCAACTTCCCAGCTGCACTGGTAAATAGCCAACTGGTTTGCCTCCGGCCAGTTGGGATTCTTAGCAGTTGTTGTTGTTGTGGTGTTTCATTGGCCCCAATTAAGTATTAAGTATGTATTGTATTGTACTTAGCTGACGAGGCCGTAGGCCGAGTTGGCTAAATTCAGGCGATATTCCTCAAGATAGAGCAGGAAAATTGTTTTATTATTCAACACATTGATGACAAAGCACAATTTTCTACGTTTATTGAAAAAAAAAGCTGGAAAACTAACGTATTTCTCCGCGCGCAACACACAAAATTACGTATATCGCAGGATATCTGTTGAGTACGCACGACGAATATTAAGCGCGCTATGACCATATTTGGACATTGTCACAATGTGTTGAGTAATAATACTTGATATAAGAGTACGACAGGAGCCTCGGTTGAAAACCTACATAGTCATGACACATGCAGAGACGGGTTTTATCGTTAATAATACTTTATTGTGTCAACCCCTCCGGATTTTTTGGGGGATCAATACTACAAGTGATACAACATCTACAATTGATGAAAGAATTCCAACTGGCGGAGGGGACACGAGTTGGTCATTTACAACTAGTATCACCCAACTAGTGGACTAACGCAAACCCTGCATTTTAATTGGCTACGCTACTAGAGGACTATTAGTAATAGTCCTCGAGTAGCGAAAAGCGTCACGCTTTCTTTCGTTTTATTCCCAAATAAACAATTCTTCAACATGCATTTGCTGACTTTTCTGTCCGACCAGTTGGGTGATACTAAAACAATTAGACCCTTCGCCCTCAAGGGCCACGGGTCAAAAGCTAGAAAAGAAGAACAACTTCTATTGGTCAGACGGAAACGTAAACCTGTGATCCACGTAAGGCGAAATGACCAAATGCCCACGCTGCATCCCACATGACGCACATACACGAATTACCATTTGGGCGCTTCTTTAATTTTTTATGACTTCAGCGGCGGACGAGGGGTGGACGTTCATCGGAAACCTTCATTTCACGTTTTTGGTTTCACCAAAAACCGAGTTTTACTTTGTTAACATTAGCATTCCTTTTTGAGCGGGATATTAACATTTTCAAAAACCCCCTTTTCTTCGGGGGGAGGGACGGAAGGAACAGTTTATTTGACTATGACATTGAGGGGAGGACGCTTATTCGAGCATTTACAGCACATAGGTTGAAGCACCATTCTACAGTACAACAAAATTATTCTTCTTTTTCCCGTTTTCTCTTTTTGTAAAGCGAATCTGAAGTCAACACTTTTACACCAAAATGGTTGCTTAAACTTCCTTTCCAATAATCCTGAAAATCCAAGCTTAGCGATTCTTCAAGCCAGAAGTCCCAAAGACCAGGGGATGTGTCTTGTGCAAAAAGAACTGTTTCTTGTGGGCGTCGCCATGCCAAAGTTTTTTCGTGAATCATGAGAAAAAAGGAAAATTACTACAGAAACTATAATTCAGAGATCCCAATCCGTCAAAGGATAGATTAAGGAGGATTGAAAGTTTTTGGACTTCAGTTCGTTTGGAACGCGATGCTAAGAACGTCGGGCAACGGCCATTGACCAGAGGCTGATTCATACCTTCGAGAAACGCGGGAAAATAATCACCGCTGTGTTTCGTGGGAACAGTGCAGCTTTTAGCCGAGTTGTCACTAAGATGATCCAGCGGACGAAAAGGCGTGTAAATTACCCATTTGGCTCAGGCCCGACTGAATATGAGCTACATGGATCTCTACATTGTTCTGGAAACAGCTGCAAAACGAACGAAGAAAACTTCAGTTTTCGAGTTTTTTAACATCAGGTAATTTCGCTAAGCAAGGGAAAGCTAACTACGCCATTCTAAAACATACCCTGTGGCTCACCTTATATTCGAAGGATCGATGGTTTTCTTTATCTCTTCCACGGCATCGGATAATGACTTGAACTCAAAGGTGTTGAGGTCATTTTCAGCTAACGACTAAAAGTTAAGGTAAAACCAGAAATCGTTCGAAGTAAACACTCCAGCAGACCAAATTGTCTTTAGTTTATGGTTTGGCATAACTGACAGAGCCGCTAGAACACTTGCTACCACGATTTCATAAGCAATGAACGGAATAGGCCAGATAAGATTCTCACGGCTGGGGCAGATACAGAATTTACGATTAGGAAACTTGACGAAACTCTTTGTAAAGTTAAAAGAAATCTCTGAAGCGGATTCATAGCGACCTTCACGACTGGAAAAATTTAAGGTGGCTCTGAATCAGTTCTAGAGAATTTTTTTAACGAGGCTCGAACCAGTTTCAACGCTTCCAAGTGACGCTCTTATTAGAAGGATCGGCACCACAACGTTGTATTATGTATTGGCAATATTGTGGTACAAATAAAACACGAATTATTGCTGAACAAGATACAGTCATTGTGACGTATTATGTCACCGTGGCAACGGGCAAGCCCTGTAAAAAAACACCCTTTATTTTGTCTTTAGTTGCTTATATCTCAAAAAACGAACTCAGTGACCCCCATTTTTTATCTCTGAAAAGTAACCAGAAGGGCATGATGAAACTTCCGCAAAGTTTTAAAAAAATTCTGTCAAGTGGATTTCAGAGCCACCTTAATTTTGTGATTTTGCTAAGGTACTCTGACTCCTCTAGACAGATTTTTTTAAAACTTTGCCGAAAGTTTTATCGTGGCCTTCTAATCACTTTTTAGCAATGAAAGGGGGAGGGGGTCACCGAGTTCGTTTTGAGATATGAGCAACTAAATCCAAAATATAGGGTGTGTTTTCGTTGGGCTTTCCCCGTTGCCAAGGTAACTTATCAAATCACAATGATGATCACATCTTGTTTGGAAATAATCGATGTTTCATATGGTACCATGACATTGCTGTTACGTGCTACAGTGTTGTAGCATTATTGGATCTAAACAGAGAGTCTTCTAAGAGTTGAAACCCTTTTGAGACTCCTTAAACTTTGCAGAGAGTTTTATTTTAGACAGCTAATCACATTTCAGCAATAAAAAAATGGGGGGTCACCGAAGTCGTTTTTGAGATGCAAGGGTTTAAAGACAAAGGTTTTAAAATGGTTCTTTTGCTGCCATGGTAACTATTACGTCCTATTACGTCACATTAATAAGTGTATCTTGTTAAGCAATCACTGTTGGTTCAATAGGTTTTGTGAATTTTCCGCTTTGTGTCGCTCCGTTCTGCGCACTCAATGTGAAGAGTTCATACTTCTATTAAGACATTCCCCCACAATTGTTCAAAACTGTTTTGAGCCACCTTAAGAAATGGCTAGTTTTTGTACGTGAAGGCACCCGACGAGCAAGAGAAGCCCAAAGCCTTTGAGAGGCATTTCTAGGCTCCTTGTCATGTATAAAAACTGTCCAAAGAGATGTTTTTATCACCTAGAATAATTTTATCTCTTTCGGATATCTTAGCTGAAAATTGAAGTGTCCAAACATTTTAGGGAATGATGTCTTCATGTCTCATTTTAGAAATTGCTTTAGAACTAAGAACTTCGAACCGAAGCATTTGTTCATGAATCAAAGACTGGTAGGTGACCTATTCAAATGCCAAAAATTGCAAAAATATCCCTTCCGAAAAACGTAACGGGCTACTTTTCCCCTGGTTGCGAATCTTTCCGGTGATGTTTTAGTAAAAAAATCCGTAATCTGTAGCTGTTTGCAAACGTAGAACCGAAATGCATACAACAGTTTGACTCTCCCGAACACACATTTCACCGAAGATTATCGTTGGGTGCCCCTGGTATGTCCCAACACCAACTTGAGAACCGCAAAAGGCAGGTATTGTGGTAAACTCAGCCGTGATCATTGAACGTAGGTTTGAGCAAACCTTGATTTGAAGCATTAAGGAAGTCAAACTGCTCACAATCTTCATCAATGGTTGACTGGTCGGGGCAATCCTAAAATAGGAAACAGAAAAAAAAATGCAAACGCGTCTATTGTTTTTTGGCACCTATGTACATGGTGGCGATGGTGAAACAATTCAAGAACGAACGGAAATTGTATTACATACTGGCCCACGTTATTTTCTTGTACAACCCTGGCAGCTTCCTCATCGCATCGTCTCTTGACACTGGAAGAATGATCCATCGACTGGACACCCTGATCTGGGGCAAGCTGATGTGGAGGAACAATATAAGCCTTTAATCTCAAGACCATGCTTCGGTTGTTTAAAAGGTGAATAACGCTATCCAAGGGATAAATCACCATCCAGCGGATAAAAACACTAGCAAAACGGCGAAAGACCACTTTCAAAAATCGCGACCACCTTCGCATTCCCCTGTATTTATGTTACTTAGACCCAGGGCTCGAATAATTTCCGGAGAGTCTCCGGACACGATGACCGGCCAAATTCATTTTAGCTCAGTCACGTACCGTTTCTGGCCTGTCAAATTATATAAAATAAATAACTCTTAAAACAGGGGCCCATGAACCAAAACTGGCGTTATATATTTCCAAAAAAGTTGTTGCTTAGATCTTATAGCACTTTACAGCATCATTGTCAACAACGGTTCTTGTTGCATTTGAACCCCGGATTTAATTAAAAAATTAAATAAAAAATTAACCCAGGGATTTCAGATCAAAGTTCCGCAAATGACAATACACAGCGACTTGCTACAACTGAAACAACTGAACAGCATGGAAATTTTAATTTATTTCATTTTCAAAACGATCAAATGTGATCGGTCAACATGACCGGCAAGACGAAAGGTTGATCGGTCAACTCCCAAATCAGTTTCGGACATTGTCCGTTGACCGGCCGTTATTTCGAGCCCTTAGACCTACTGCCCTCGTTTTGAAACAAAACATTCTTTTGAAATTTGCTCATCGTAGCGAGGCTAGAAAAGCTTATGAGCATAAAACAGAAGAATATTTTTATTATGAAAGATGTCTATTGAGTTATCCACTAGATAGTGATTTCTCCAGTGGATAGCCCTATCCACCCTTCGAACAACTGAGGCCAGAAAGATAAGGGTTTATAGTAGAGGAACACTTAGTTATCAAGATAGTTTAAGCTAGACGTTCCACTTCAATACGAAGCTTTGGTTTCATCAAAAGAGCCGATAAACTACGTAAATTAAGCAACGTAAGCAAAATGTATAAGATGACGTTTCGAGCGTTAGCCCTTCGTCAGAGCGAAAGCGCGAATTAGAATTCTTATGTTCTTATAAGTATATTTTTCGAAGACCCGTTCCCGCCGCGAAAATTAGTTGTTACGTCCTGAAAATACAAGGCAGAAACAGCGACGCGTGACATGGCTTCTCCTGATTGGTTAAAGTGGCGGGCCCTTTTGTTTTCGCGCGCAAAGTGTATCTAAAAATAAATCCCTTTGTGACTGTGTTGGCGCAAGACCGCATAGGATAGAAAAAATACTCTTATCTAATCATTCTCGCAGAGCGTTAGTTCTTTGTCAATTCACTCTTTTCTAAAAAAAATGGTTTGTATCAGCAAGAAAATGTATATTAGAATCGCTTTTTACCACATCTTCCCGGTGGGTCGCCTGTGACGCGTAACGCGTTACGGTTGTCCTACTGCTCCAACACAAGACATTTTGTTCCCGTAACAGTATGACAACAAAAACAAGCGACTCTAAAATTCATTTATTTCGGAAACAAACGCTTCCTTTGAAAACAAAAAATCAAAACACATTGATTTATTTTTCATGTGGTTAAAAAGTTATTTTTGAGGGAAGAAGTTAACCAGTCGAATGAGAGTCGTAGCGCTTCGGGATAAGAGCCGAGATGCGCGAAGAGGCAATGCGCCCTAACCAGAAGGCTATCCGCTCACACAATACAGCTGGGGAAAAAACAACTTTAAAATACGCTCACCTCTTGACAATATTCCTGTACTCCAGTCAAGTATTCGTTGAGATCCTGCAAATTTTGTGATTTCAAAGTTTTAAATGCATTCATGTGATGAGCTCGCAAACGAGCAAGATTCTTTTATGGGATATTCATCTCGAAAGAAAAAAAACCAAGAGAAAAAATGGAGTTCGAACGTATCGATAACGTGAAATTAACTCGTTCCTACTCAGCATTAAATGACCAAATATACTCTTTCACATTTATGACCACTGTTAGTTAAAAAGACTTGACTGATGAGAGTGTAATGTGAAGTGCTAGTTTTCTACCCTATATGAACAATGTGAGCGTTAGCCCTACTAATGGAAATGGGCCCACACAAGGACAGAGAAAAACTCTGACGAGGGTGGGAATTGAACCCACGACCTTCGGGTTAGATCACTGCTGCTCTTCCGTCTGAGCTACAAGGTTAGACGGGAACAGGCCGTGGGAACTGAAGATGTTAAAGTCCTTAATGAGCATGTACGAATACAAGGAAGGGTTACGTTTTTGCAAACGTTGGCCGTGGTCATATGGGGTAGAAAACTAGCACTTCACATTACACTCTAATCAGTTAAGTCTATTGAAATATAAGTGCTACACGGCCAATGTTTGCACACAAACGTAACCCTTCCTCACTGTTAGTTAAAGACATATCATTTAGTTGAAGACACATTTGTAAAGTAACAAAGGTGTTGTGTTAGCCAATTGCTGTTTTGGTTGTGGTGGTAGCAGTGGTCTGTAGATGCCGTTCGTGGCTCAAAAACGTCTGTGTGTTTAAGGAGCATTGTCACACTATTTAATCAAACTTCAAAAAAAAAAAAAAATTTTGATCACTGAAGACCGAAAAATATACTGTAGTTTTGTTTGGTAATAACCACTGAAGTGCACTCAAGCTATTTTTTGTTGTTTGCACCCAAGGATGGAGAGGAGGGAAAACGGATTGAACTTGAACAAAATGGCTAGTTTTTTTTTTCGAGTTTGGAGACGGTGTTTTCAGAAAGTCGCAAAAAAAATTAAATACGAATAGCTCTTTGTGCCATAAATATATTTCACATCTTCTTGGGTGGGTTGTCAGGAATGTTGTATACGTGCGAGCTATAGTAGGAATTTAGATTTTTGATCCAGTCTTGACCTAAACTGAACAACAATTTTAGCTTCAAAAGGCGCAGGCGTGACCGCAACCATCTCACAAACATTCGAATTGAGGCTACGAAAGTGACAAGACAACGCAAAAGCAAACATACCTTGTTAAGTCTTTCCAACTCCAATACAACGGATGCATAGCGCCTTTGGAACTCCTTATCAATGGGCTCTTGATATGATTTCTGAGTAAAATAGTTCATAGTTTATTTATTATTCAACACATTGTGACAATGTCCAGATATAGTCATAGCGCAAGGAGCTCAATATTCGTCGTGCGTACTCAACGTATATCTTGCGACATACGTAATTGTGTGTCGCGTGCCGTTTTTCCAACTCTTTTTGTCGTACTCTTATATCAAGTATTATTATACCGCGCACCGGTTGCGTCAGTTGGTTGAGCACCGGGCTGTTACGCGGGAGGTCGTGAGTTCAACTCCGGCCGGACCAACACTCAGGGTCTTTAAATAACTGAGGAGAAAGTGCTGCCTTTGTAATTACATCTGCAAATGGTTAGACTCTCTAGTCTTCTCTGATAAGGAGATAAGCCGGAGGTCCCGTCTCACAACCCTTCAATGTTCATAATCCTGTGGGACGTAAAAGAACCCGCACACTGTCGTAAAGAGTAGGGCATGTAGTTCCCGGTGTTGTGGTCTGTCTTCTGTGGTGTATCATGGTTGGGAGGGTAAATGCTCGGAGATATTAGCTACACCAAGCTACTCTAAAAATCCGAGGGTAATAAAGATATATGATATATGATATGATATGATATATTATTCAACACATTGTGACAATGTCCAAATATGGTCATATCGCGCTCAATGTTCGTCGTGCGTACTCAACAGATATCCTGCGATATACATAATTTTGGGTGTCCAGCTTTTTTTTTTTTTCCAATAAACGTAGAAAATTGTGCTTTGTCATCAATGTGCTGAATAATAAAAAAAAATATCCTGCTCAATCTTGCGGAATATCGCCTGATTTTAGCCAACTCGGCCTACGGCCTCGTCGGGTAAGTATCAGGCGATATTCCGCGCGATTTCGTAGGATAATAGTTACTTATACAACATGTCAAAGTGACAACACAGCATAAGTAAACAATACATGCAAATTGTTGGAACCAGCCATTGAACCAATACTGTATGTTGGGTGCACACTTCCCTTTTACCCACCAGGTCCCAGTAGCCTGCGAATACAGCCGCCTCTCGTCGCTCCCGGCCGCTAGAGGCGTTTCGCGAAAGAGAGCGACGCTCTTTGTCGCGAAAACGCCCCTAGCAGCTGGGAGCGATGACAGGCGGCTGTATTCGCAGGCCAGGCCTCAGTTGTTCAAAGGTGGATAATACTATCCACCGGTTTAAATGATTAGCGCAATTGATTTCGCTGTGACTTATCCACTGGATAGTGATTTATCGGCGGCTAGCGCTGTGCATCGTTTTGAACAACTAGGGCCAGGGCGTTTTGCCAATGTAAATCAAGTGACAGATCGTCGAATTTCAGCTCTTGACAAAAGACAAAGATTCCGTGAAAGAAATGAGAGCTTGTGTCCTTATAAACTCTCAATCCTGAAACATTCTTTTTTTTTTTTTTTTCACTATAGTTCCAAATTTTGCATTGATTTTGGGTGGTGTAACAGTTCTTGAAAGCTACCAAATATTTGGTGTGTGGCAGCGTCGAGTCTAAGTCATTGCCTCTGTTTTATAGTCTTAAATATTATCGGTTTGGGTAGCACACCAATCACATTGCCCCAGACGATACTATTTGGCTTGCCATACCATTTTTTCCGCTTGTGTATTCATCTCTCTCAGTTTCTCGATGCATTCCTTTTGACTAACAAAATCTTGGATAACCTTGTCTGAAAAAAAAAACATGATCTTCTCTTTATTACCAATCAGTACTTTATTCAAGTACCATTATTTCAGAGTTTCGTTTTCTGTACCGGTTTGCTATACGCTAGCAAGACTCGATACGATACGATACGATACGATACGATACGGTAGCAGAGGATTGTTTCAAGACCCAACAGGATAACACACTGGAGGGAAAGAACACGTTCCTCAGCGATGACGAAGATGACGAAGAAGAAGAAGAGGAGGAGGAGGAGGAGGAGGAGGGAGAAGAACAAGAACAAGAACAAGAACAAGAACAAGAACAAGAACAAGAACAAGAACAAAGAAGATGACGAAGCTGACGAATAAGACGAAGACGAAGACGAAGACGGCGGCGGAGGCCGAGACGACGATGACAACGAAGACGTCGACGACGAAGACGAAGAAGAAGTAGACTGAGTCGGCGACGACGAAGACGAAGAGGAGGAAGAAGAGAAAGCAGAAGCAAAACAACACCCTGACGAAGCAGATCAAGAAGAGCAACAACAAATGCGTCTTTGGCTCATTGGCGCGCGTATGGGTGAAATGAGCAAGAGCACATTTATTTGAAGAACCTGCATACTGGAGGCCACCTATTAACTTCTGTACATAACATCATTGTTATTTTAAAGCGATCTTCAACTTTAATACTTACGACAAGTATGAGAAATCGTATAGGAAATCCACCAAGTGTACCACCTGAAAAAATGAAATAAATGTTTGCTAAATAAGATTCATCCTGCCAACATCATTTCATACGTCAATCCAAAATTCAAACCAGCATTACCTTGTCCTTGCTGTGAGATAGCATCCTGTAGGCGCAACCTTTCGGGAAAGTAATTCAGAAACTACCTCAACTTAATTGCAGAGCAAAAAAATTAAATCATGAATTTTTTAAACTCTTTCAACCCCAAGAAAGCAACAAACATGTATACATTTCATTGTCACTAATGCCAGATGATTTAAATCACCAGTTGGGGAAATGGGCCGGGGGGTGAAAGGACCAGAGAGAGATGGATAGTTGGGGGAAGCAGACATGGCCAAGTGCTGTGGCTAGTGAACTCTCACCAATGCTGCGCATCTCCAGATACTCGGATTTCCTATCGCCGATGCTTACTAATACAGGGATATTTTGCGCGCGTTTAAAACTATCCGGAGAAAGTAGATCTTAGTAAGTACTCTTGGTATCCAAAAAGAAAATTGGGGGTAACCATGCATTTTTGAGAGATAATTAAGCTTCAATTTGAGAAAGAACGCCATACATTGCTTTGTATTTTAAAGCTTTTTACAAATATTATTCATGAATTATCTTTGAAAAATGCGTGGTTACCCCCAATTTTCTTTTTGGATTTTAATAACACTTGTTAAGAATATGAAAATACTATTATGCTTTCCTTTCAACTTTGATCAACTGTGCAACTTGCTGTACTTGCAAGGAAATTAAGCTAATAGCTTGTCCCTATTCTTATTAGTTTATTGTAAAATTGTACATTATAAAAAAGTCAGTTATTGGTAAATGTACAAGCATATACCGGTATTCTTACCTCCCAGGTGAAGCGCCAATGAGGGGGTCATGAACCTGTTGAAAACAAACATGTGAAACTTCATTCACTACACCAAGAAATGTAACTGGTAAAGCACATGCGCTTTCAATTTAATATATTATTTCTTTGCCATTCTTTTCAATTTGGCTGAGTGTGAAATCACGGAACTTACAAAGAACAAGTTTTCCCTTGTGTTAGCTACTAATCAAACCTGTCTCTGCCTGTTTAATTCATGATCAGTTTGAAAAGATTTTTATGCCAATCTTGCCGCTTCAGTGACTATCGCAAGACAAGAGTCTTATCTTGAGAGACAAGACATTCGACTCTATCGTCTCTAGACACGAACATCTGGTAACTTACTTCTGAGCGGTACTGCACATGCAGGAGTTGGGACAATCAGCTTAGGTATCAAAGGAAGTCATTTCTGCTAACTGGTGAAAAAAATGTATTTTCACTGACCATTTGGCAAAACTGATTTTAACAAAATTTGTTCCTACCATATTTGGGCTGCTCAAATCAGCACCAGCAGGAAGAAGCCTAAAAAAATATATAACAAATAATAATTCCAGTAATATGCAAAACCACCTATGCAGATGATAGCTGGAACACAGTATCTGGTCAATTAAATTTCATGTAATTATTGAATCTACCAGTACATGTTTCTAATATTAATAATAACAAAAGCCATGTCTAGATGATAAATTGAACTGAACAAGAAGGAGCTCTAACTTGTGGTATGACCTGAGAAATTACAGTAATAACAAAAAATCTTAATTAAGTAGAAGAGCACACTATAAGACCAAGAAGTATCACACACTAAATTGGCCAATCACAGCACACAGTACTATCCAAGGAATATACGATATTTATTTAGACAATAATATTATTATTAACCTACTAGATCACAAATTCAATTCAGAAGTCCAATAGTGCTATTGAGCTCATTCACTTTTTAACATATGTGAAGGCGATCAATCTTAAAGGCAATAAGTTTTGTAAGCATGCCACAGGTATAGGATGATACAGATGGAAAGAAACTAATGCCCTTGATTAAAACATCACAAAACTATAATAATAATAATTAGTATCACCCCAACTAGTGGACTAATGCAAATCCTGCATTTTGATTGGCTACGCAGCTACTGGAGGACTATTACTAATAGTCCTCGAGTAGCAAAAAGCGTGACGCTTTCTTTTTCGCTTTAATCCCAAATAAATATTTCACTTGCATTTGCTAACTTTATTATTGCCTTTTCTGTCCAACTAGTTGAGTGATACTAAAATAATAATTATTAGACCCTTTGCCCTCAAGGGTCACAGGTCCATAGCCCATTTGGCTTCGCCTCATGGGCTATTGACCCATTGCCCTTGTGGGCTACGGGTCTAATTGTTAATTATTAACTGAATGAAATTTGCTGTTTGTACCTTGGGGGAGTGTACGCAGGAGGGTAAGCTGCAGTTCTTGGCCTTTCCTTTTGTAGAAATGAAGAGATTGGCATTGTCTCATGGGGTTCCTCGCTCTGAAATCAAAAATGTGATAACTCAGTAAACGAAGGATCTTCTCTCATCACATAGTCTGTTTTGTTGAATCAAAAACTCTTGATTAACCTACCACCACTTCAATATCAGGAACGGAATGAGTTCCAAGACCTGAACAAAGAAAATAATAAAGGTGGCATCATACAATTTTAATACAAACTCCTATGTAATTTGCTGTTCCATAACATGCAATCTCAAAATAAAGGGACTGTTGCTCATTCACAAGCAAAATTAAGCAAACCCCGGACTTATTGCAATTAACCCTTTGACATCCCATAGTTAACGACTAGGAGCTAGTCTGGTCAGTAGTGTTTTGCAGGCGGTTGTTAGTGTCTTGGCCGTCTGGTAGCGTTGTTCAGCGTTTTGGTGCGTTCTGTAGCGTTTGTTATAGTTACATGGTTCACGACCGGGAGCTAGTCCGGTCAGTAGCGTTTTGCAGGCGTTTGTTAGCGTTGTTATGCGTTTTTGTAGCGTTTGCAGCACTCTTTAGGTTGGGGGAGCCCTGGGGCTGACATGGTTCAGCGGTATTCCTGCGTAGTGCATGCGTTGTCCAATGTGCTTGCAGCGTGTTTGTTGCTCTGTTGGCGTGGCGTTGTGAGTCGGTTTAGGAGTTTAGTGGTTCTCGGCGTTCCCTCCCTCTCCCCCCCTTTTTTTTTTTTTTTGTGCTCTTTTTTTTTTTTGTGTTTTTATTATTATTATTATTATTATTATATTCCACTGAGCTATCTGGCTCAAGTGTGACGGGTGCCTTAGGGGGGCCTGGCGCGGGGGGCTCGTGGCTTGGTTGCGGGTTGGGCAGGCCAGTCGGGTGTTCTAGCGCCTTGGGGATGTGACTGCGGTTGCAGCCCCCAGGCTTCCTGGGCACCTTAATTTATCAGAAGTTTAAAACTCGAAAATGGTAATGTGGAATTCCTTTACTGATAAAATTACCATTAATCACAAACAAGATGACTCTGAGCAAAAAAGGCCTTTATCTAGGTGATTTCCCATAAACTTCGGGCCAACCTTTTAAAAATTACCCAAATGCAATCAGTTTCAATGCTTCTCTTTCTTTTTGTTTATTTCTTTTATGTTGTTCAAGTGCTTATTGCAATGTTTCATTCTACTTTTTGGGCATTTTGGGTGTGTCATGAAATCACATAATTTTGCATGACAGAGGCCCTTGAACTTAGTTCTGCCTGGTCATGAGACCTGTCATTGCTTTCCACTGACACCAATAACCAATAAACTTCAAGGCATTGCACAGACTTTGTTTATCACAAGGTGCTACATGACATTGTATAAACAAACCTGGACGGTCAAATGTGACTCGGTATGAGTAATTAGCAGTATCAACAGCATCAATCTGACCAGTGAATAGTCCATCTTGAGGCTTTCGCAAACGGGCTGTGAAAGAGAAGGAAAAAATATATTTATTGCCATCGCAGGGGTTATGGCCTGGGCCAAAACCAGAGGAGGCAACTGAGAAGTCTCTGCATAAAAAGGGTAAATGTGTAAATTGGTAGATATTGTAGGGGAAATCAATCTTGATTGCTCAACCAGGCACGCAAGTGGTATCAGTATTGCTTAAACAGGCGCGCAAGTGGTATTGGTATTGTTCTACACGACCAAGGTGTTTTAGGAGTCACGAAGTAGAAACTCGTATGGACAACCAAAGTGCTGTTCGGGTTAGCGATTGAAAAATCAAACATTGTTTAATGCTATTGCAGCTACTACTATTGCATGACACTTCAGCTTCTTTAGTGGAAAGTGGGTACTTGTACGTTGAAACAAAAACACCACCAAAAAAATTACTCAAACCTGTTACTTTTGTTCCAATAACTAACGGCAGAGGAACTTCATCTGGTAAGTCTTTGAACCTGCTCAGTTCAGAGACCTAAAGCCAAAATCAACAACCACAAAATCAGTATGATTGCACATTACCACAGCTCTGGGATTGTTTGTAGTCTAGGAACCAGGGGATGGAACTCCATCTGGAATTTCCAAGAGTTTAATAAGGGAGGAGTGAAAGATGCTTGTGCCAGCACCAAAGAACTCACAGTTTGTATGGACAATCAAGAAGACCTGTGGGTGGGACAGTAGGCTCGCCAATGGGTGGCCTAACCTGAAGGGGGCATTAATTAATTTAGTTCCACATCTTAAGACAATGAAGACAAACCTTTCGCTGTTGAAGCATTCGTATCTTTCTTCGTTTTTCTTCTAAAGCTTGCCGCTCCTCCAAGAAAAATGCTGGAGAACATCTAAAGACCATGAAATAAAATCATGAGTACGTTTCAATGTACATGTCACAAAACTATAAAAGCAGCAACCAACCTCCTTGGTTTACCCATAAGCCTTCTTAATTCCCTCCACTCTGCACGGCGCAACTTGTGTGTCTAACAAACAATGATACAAACTTTAAGATAACATCACCTTACAAAAAAACAGACAGAAGATCATTGTTTTTTACTTAATAATAATTTGAAAAAACAGGAGAAAAATAAACAGTCCGGCAGGCACATTGGTCATCAACTGCACTTTGCACCTCTGCAAACTTACATGAACTAGGGTCATCAATTTGCACCCTTCACAATTCACTCCCTAGGACTGCAAGAAGGGGTGTTTAAAGATGGGCCAGTACAGTATATTAATTTTTGTTTGTCATTTGAAAATCACTGTAACAGTTATCACCAGCCTGTCATTATTATCATTACCAGTATGCTACGCTTGTCAACTACACTTCTCATTGCACCAAAATCTGCCACTTTCAAAAAGGCACTTTCAGGCATTACTTAAATCCCAAGGGAGTTTAGATGTGCCCAAAGACCTACACATACATCTATCAGCGGCAGTTTATGGTAGGGTAATTAACAAGGGAATAAAAAAATCATTATAATTATAAACACCAATGAAATACATGTACCATGTGAGCTTTCGTGTTATATCATGATATCTTCACATATGAAACTAACATGTTACCTTCACACAAGAAAAGATCACCATTGCTATGGTTACATACACGTAATAAATTGTGTTGAAAAACATTTCAGAAATTGGCACATTCCAAGAGAACTTTTGTATCTCTGCGCAGGCAGCATTAAAGAAGAAAATGATACATTAGTTTATTCCACAATCATAATAAAAATAACCTTCAAGTTAGGAAAGGACTCCCTCAAGCAAACATGAAAGTCATTGTCACCATCAAATAAGACCCTAAAAGACAAAAAAGCATCATTTTAAAAATACAATGTATTTTTAAAAACTCTTTAATATGTCATGAGTCTAACAGCCTATCAAAACATCGATAAAGCTTCACGTGTATGAGCTTTATATCCTGATAAAACACTCCTTGTTAGTATTCTCTATATAAAGAATACTATTTGAGGCATAGCTTGTTTTTCTTGTATGCTAGTATTCACCTCTCACAATTCTCGACAGTTATGCAAACCCGAGTCGGGTTTGCATAACTGTCTTGAATTCTCCCAACTCCCCCTTGTGGTTAGATGAGGGTATGGAAACATGGAAAACGTCCTCTATTGCTTAAATAGATATTGATCACCTGTCTATACTGGAGTAGAACCATTCAAAATAGCACCAACGGGCTGCCTTGGGTAATTTCAACAGATTTTGCAGTTTAGCAAATGAAGCCTGAAACAATCATAAGGTTCATATTTCAAATTTACAAATTTACACTGTACCTAAAAAACTTAACACCCCTCGTGAACTAACTCCAAGGGCTGTACTATACAATGTGCATGTACGTGTAAGTTACCATGCTTTACTTCAGAAAACGAACTTAGTGATACATAGAATTATCCAAAATGGGGCAGTACTGCAGAATAGGAATGGCCTGCTAGAGTGATCAAACACAGCAAATGCACTGTGACAAATATAGAATCATCATATACTTTACAATCACAAAATTATCAATATTTGGTGACACCTAAAAACAATAATAATTAAATTTTAGAATTCATGACTAATAAAATTCTTAATGGCTAAATAGAAAGAGCCGGCAAAAAGAAGGCCGTTTTTTTATTTACTCATAATTAAAATTTGTGGTTCAATTAGTTGTATGACAGGATTGAGGCATTTGACAAAGCATTTTGTTTCACAATGTTGTGATTGGATGGGGTACACTCTCTAACACTATACATGTAGTTCTATGTGTACCTTAGCAAGCTTCTTATCTGCACTGCCATTTCCAATCAAATTGGCAACCTGTTTTCAAAGACATTTTCTTCATCAAATCAGAGGCAAACAATTAGTACCGTTATATTTTACTTCATTACGTAACCATACATGTAATTATCCAGAGGGTGACCTTTCGAGCACATCCTACAGAAAACTAAACTTGCCCTATATACCAAATAAATTACATAAACCCACTAAAGAGGCAATACAATATTGCAACAGAAGATGATAAAAAATGGTGAATAATTACTACGAAAACCACTGATCTGTGGAATGGGCCTGAATTATTGAGTGACAGCCCCGCCCACTTCAGTTACCGGTGTACCGGGCCAACCACAATAATGGAAAAGATATGATTTCAAAATCACGAGTCCTGGGGGGAAATGGATAAAATTGTTCTTTTCCAGCAAAGAGGTTGCAAGTACAAACATGGACTTGCTTTTACTTCAAGTTCAAGAAAGGTTCCCTGGCTTGAAAAGTAGCATTGAAAACAACAACTTCCAAGAATTTGAACTATTTGCAAGTGAAACTGGGCGGGACAGTGACTCAGTAATTCGGGCCCATTCCAAAGATCGGTGGTCTTCGTAGTATAATAATAATAATGATATTATTGGTAATGACATTGACACAATAACCATGCCTTGAAACATGGTGTGACAGCATACAAGAGATGAACTACCACATACATGTAGCCACCCATGCAATACATTAAGGAATAACAACAAGTCACTTTCACACAGTTCAGTGGAATTTTGGGAATAATATGGATTAAGCCAAGCCTAAAAGCGGAGCTCCCAGGTTATTTATTCTTACAAAAAGTTAACCTGGCTTGAGTCTGTGATCCAATAAAACCCTGTCCCTGGTCAGTGGTCCACTTAAAAAAAAAAACAGCTGACCTCGATGAGCTCTAAACTTGAGCCTGCAATCTAGTCAGGTGATACTAGTCAGCGGATACCTTGTTTTGACAGGTGTCCATTGACCATAACATGGATGTGCAATATCAAAGATGTAGGCTGTAAACTAGCTGCCAGTATGGCCACCTCAATGAGCTCTAAACTTGAGCCTGCGACATGGATACGTGACACTGGTCGCACTGGCATACATGGATGGGTGGTCATTCGTACCGTGACCAAAATCAAATTTTCTCACACGGATGGGTTACCATATTATTTTTCTTACCAGTGGTGCTCCGCACACGCAGATCTCCACTATTAGTATTAAGGTATAGATAACTTGACCAATATAAGGGCAGGGAAGTAATACACAAAATTTACCCTGCTTGACTTCCCCTCTCTAACGAGAAGGAAAGGAACTCCTACGCGAACATTAATCTCCTTGATGTCAAACAGAACTTCAGATGACTAATTAATTATTAAACTCTTAACTAGTTTAAATAATAACCTGTTTGAATTTAACGTCTGCACAGAGGCAGAAGACTGGAAGTGATGTAGGAGGCAGTGTGGCCCAGTGGGTGCTTGCCTTCAAATCCGGAGATCCTGGGTTCAAGACACACTCTGACCACTTGTTGAATTTGATCCTGGTAGTCCCTGGTTCAACTTCCCAGCTGCACTTGTAAATAGCCAACTGGTTTGCCTCTGGCCAGTTGGGATTCTTAACAGTTGCTGTTGTTCTGTTGCGCCATTTTGTTTTGTTTCATTGGCCCAGAAAAGCTCCTATGGGGAGCAGTCAATTAAGTATGTATTGTATTGTATTGTATTGTATTGACGTTACATTTTCGTCACAACGCCAATTGAGTCTGGTATATGAAAGTCTACCAGGATGTCTAGACAAAATAGAAGAGCACCGTGATTTCCGGAGCAATTCTTACATTGGCATTTTCTCAAAAGTAGAATGTTCAAATGGCGTTGTGACGTAAATGCAACATCACTTCAAGTTTTCTGCTTTTGGGCAGGCATTAAATTCAAACACATTATACATAGTGGGTTTTAAACTAGTTAAGAGCTTAATAATTTTAAGAGGAGATCCATGCAGAGGTTTCCTTTCCTTCCTTCTAGAGAAGAAAACCCACGAAACGTCTGCCAGGCCGGGTCTACAAAACTTTGACCAGTACCAAGCTACTGTTCATGCCACTTTCAGAAAAAGTTCTTGCACTTACCATAGAAACTGCTCTTAAACTTGCCATCCTTCTGAAAGGGAACACACAATTAACCAGGAATGAGTAAGAATCACTTTACATTACATTGTAGATTTTAAATATTTTGGCCATTGAACAGATTTAAGTGTGCTGTTTCTCATGGGTTTGCTTTCAACTAGGCTAAATATAATTAAGACTAAGTTAAAACTAAGCCAAAGCAGGTGTTTTGCCTAGTATATTTGGGGGGAACTCCAAGAAGGTTTTCAGGGATACTGCCATGTGCTTTCAGAGTACAGTTGCTTTTTTCACTTGCTTGAATCTTCTTCCTCCTCCCACCCATAATTAATTTTGGGGAACAGTGTAAGTATACATTCCACACATTGGTTTTCCTCAGTGATGTGTTGACAGGTGCCTTGGGGGTGGACTGTGGCTCAGTTGCCATGGTGACCTCCTTGCTGCTGAGGAGAGTACTGCCTCCTCTCTTGCTGCCTTTTCAGAACCCACCTTCCAACAAAATTTAATTGTCGCAGCATTTTAATGGTGCATTAAACATAAAGCTTCAAACAGAAAATAGAATTTTAAAAGTTTGAGAGTGAAAAAAATTGACTCAAGAGAGAAAAATGGCCATTGAGATTCTGTGCAAATTAAAGGAGAAGGCAGAAACAAACCTTGTTCGTGGGGATGACAATGAATATTCCTTGAAAGGAAAAAGATAAGCTTTCAGTTAAAAAAGAGTGCTCCTAGAAGGAGAGGAACCTAAGACCTTCAATTATTACCAGTTCCGATCTCTACCACTGAGCTATGAAAGACACACGAGAGCTACGTACTTAAGACCACTGAACTAAGTTCAAGATGATACATGCTGCATACTCCCATAATTTCAACTGTTGAAGAGTGACAGTCTCCCAATAAGAAAGTGATGTTGAATTTTTGGTTTCTACATATGTTGTAGTTAAAAATTCTCCTCGGTGAACATTTGTTCAAACTGGTTTGTTTTTTTACTTTCCTTTGTTTCAGATTATGATAATGTCTATCCATTTATAAGACAAGAGAAACGTTCTGACACAGGATTTTTTTCATTCAATTGTCACATCACTCAGTGCTTTCAGTAGGATTTGAAGGCAAAGTAATGTTTGCACCCGGCAAAGGATCTAAAAGATGCTAAAGGAAGGCCCCATTTCCCTAGGGAGGTCTGGGGAAATGCTCCCCCAGCAAATTTTTTTTAAATCGGAAAGCTAAGAAAGGCCATTTCCAACATATCTCGTGTTTCCCCTACACTTCTTTCATGCTCTATCTGCTTCCTGCCTGCTTTACAACAGAACAGATCACAGGCAGGGCTTCTTTATTATTTGTCAAATAATAAAAGACTTGAGAATGCTGTGTCAAAATAATGGAAAATGACTGCAGCAAGGCATTTACAATGATAAAATCAACTATAAGTGGAGTGTATAAATCAAACAGTGTCTTAAGTTTTAAAATTTAACTAGCTGACTCCAGTAACATTTTCGACGGACCAATAATATTTAATAATAATAATAATAAAAATCATCATCATCATCATCATTATTGTTATTATTATTAATTGAAGTGAGCTTCTAATTCCTTTACTTTGGTTTTATTTGTTCACAAGAAATACGGCAAATTCGCAAGTGACTATCTGCTACTGAGCTCTTGTGGGAACCAGGTCTTATTGAAAGCACTGTTTTTTTATCACTATTGCAAAAACATACTCCTTCTTCTGAAGCAATGTCTTGTTCCATTTCCTCCACATTATCATCAAACTGCCTCGTTCGTTTCTTGGGCCGTGCCTTCAAAACAAATAGAGTGTACCGGTAACGTCAACCCTGTAACTATGCAGGTATCACAAAAACATAATGGTGGAGTAGGCTAAGAGAGCCATAATGTCCCCAGGGTACGACATGATGTTGTACTGAAGCTCAATAAAAATGCTCTCTCGATATTCCATACTCTCTTGCTTTGGGTGCATGCAACAATACCTTTTTTTTGCTTTTTTCTTTGTTGCCATACAAACAGGGTTTTCAGAAGGTTTCACAGTACTAAGGTGCGTCTGAAAAGTACATCTGAGATATGGATGAAGTAATGTCGTTATCAGCTAACCCACGGTGGGGTAGAATTGCAACCAAGACAAGTGAGTGGTGATTTTTAATGGCAGGAAGCTACTTCAGAAAACCCTTCTCCAACTGAAAATATTGTACGATTAGGACTTAAGACATCCTCAATATTTTAGAGGAAGGCTGCATGCTTGATGAGCCACTGATCAGCCAATTTTGAGCAAGCTGCAAAATCTTACCCAAAATGGATGAAATATTAAAACAGACATGCCACACAAAGAAACACAGAAGCAACAGAAATTTGTTATCATCCTGAGATTCCAAATGGCATGAGCTGTGAGAAATGCAGTTAAATACAATTTAACCTAGTTAACAACGAGTTGCAAGCGTTATACCTGTGGGCATTGTTGTTATAGCATTGCACTGTGTCTTAGCGCTGTGTTGCATCTTAGCATTGCCTTGTATTCTTACCATTGCTTTTAGCATTGTGTTGTTTCTCCAAGCCTTTTCAACCCTATTACATCCCTCTCTGCAGTGCATGCAGTCAGCATCTCCAGTTGGTCCTCTAGCAACAGTCAGTGGTCTACTCATCACGCAGGCTACTCGGCGGTATTTTACTGTGTGGTTAGCGGAGCGCTTAGTTCCTGGTTTGTTTGGGATTGCGTTCCCCCTCCCATTATATATCTTGGTAGTTGGGGGTTGTTATAGTCTGGCATGTTTGCAGTCATCTCGGCTCATTTTATTTGTCAGTGTTTTTTTTTTTTGCATTCCTTTATTTCAATGGTTTTTCATTATTATTAAAATGATTGCCATTATTTTACTTTAGTCTATATTGATCGGCTTCCACTGAATGTGTTTCAGTGTGACTGGTGTCCATGTTGGTGTTGTCTTATTGTAATTTGTTTCTTCTGCCTTTGTTGGGATGGGGGCTCATGGCTGGGTTGTGGATACTACTGGCCATGGGGGTGGTTCCATCCTGCATGTGCAGGGGTTGGGTTCCTGGCCAACCGTAGGGTTGTTTAATGGGCACCTGACCTCCACTTGCAACAAATGTTGTTAAGTGAACTTTACTTTACTTTCCACTTACCGGTGTACTCTGCTTAGAAGGAGAACTAAATGGCGACTGTGACCCAATTCCTACATGACAAAATCACAATGATTCAGCAAGTTTGCAGAGGAAAGAGAAGTTTAATTAACCCTTTGACTCCTAAACAGGCCTAAGCCAGCCATACTTAGTATTTTACTCTGTCTAACGCCAGACGATTTTACTCGTCAATGGGAAACCTCCAGGAGTCAATGGATTAATGTATGACAGTGTGTTTTTTCTGTTCCACTTCCCACCTTCTTACAAATACAACTTCCTGCCCTTTCTGTACCATCCCATCTTCTATAGTCAGTTCCAGTCCCCACTATTTTTTCCTCCTAATTCCTAACATCCCTACCTTTGAAGCTCTTACATAGAGCTCTTTATTTTCAGGAAAAATCAAAGTTTTAGCTTTCCCCACCCATGATATTTAATTAATCATGTGTCTCAGGATGGGTCTTTCCAGGATAGGTAATTCAATACGTTAAATGGAGGGGTAGGGTGGTATGCATTGCATTACTAACAAGTGGCCCAATAAAATTTATCAAAGAAGGTAGATATCGAGGCAGAAGATTACTAGAGGAGAAATTGCATTTCTCCCTTCCTGGTCTCCTGATAAAATTTATCCCCAGGGAGGGGATCAAGTAATGACAGAAAAATTAACTTGAATGCATTTTTTTATTGCTCCCTAGCTTTAGAAAAGAACCCAACATCCCCCTCCCCCCCTCCCCCAAAAAAAAGACTCAGTCATTTAAGCAACTTCTAAAGCCCCGTGGAAATTCAAACAATCACTCTTGCCATGTATAACCCTGCCTACTTACAGGTTTTAACCCACTCATCCCTGAAGTGGCAAGTGGCACCGATTGACGAGCAAAATCGTCTGGCATTAGACAGAGTAAAATCTAAAAGAATCATTCTCAGGACTGAAAGGGTTTCATCTAAGATCCACTCTGAACAAGTCCCCACTGATGTTTCAAATCTGCAAGAGCCATTCTTGTGAAGGAGAGGGTTAAATACAAAATTCTGAACTTGTGTCAACATATTACATGTTGTGAACGCAATATTGAGGAATGAGACACAACAATAGAAGCTTTTGTTATTCAATGATATGGAGATAAATGGCCCTGTATTCTGTAGTTTAGCCCTGTAACCTTGATTACAAATAGTATTTTCGAGAGAGCAATAATTCTCAACAGGGACCAAAATGTACATTTCTTAATCTTACTACAAGACTTACATGAAAAGGATTTACGATCAAACTAGACCGGTGCCAAAAAATGTTAAAAAGTAAACAGCGATGCATTTACTGACCTCGTAGGCTCACCAAAGCCTCTGCTGACGTTTCTACAGATAAAAATGACACGAAAATGAAAATGTAATTATTATGCTTGTTTCATTACCATGCAACAGATATCACATATCTTCATTATAAATGAAGGCCATGAGAAAAATTATTTGGCAATTCACTAGACATCTGGTTCAGCTGTAGGGTTGATTGATGTTTAACTTTCAGCTGCAAGATTTAATAATTGATTAAAATCAACGTGCACCAGACGAAACTACATTGTACGTATACAAAAATTCTCCACTCTCACGATTTTGTCATCACGAAAAAATACGCTACTTTCGCAATATTTCCCTTTACATATGTGACAAAAGCTTTTTAAGAGGGGTTAAGCTACGTTCTTTTACAAAATACAAGTGTACAACCAACGTAAACTCGAAAGTTAAGCAATTGATTGCATTACCTTCCTCCGCCATTTTGTGTTTTGGGAACGACGCGCTCTTTTTTCAAAGGAATATTATCGAAGTGCATGCTGGGTAAAACCATCTACACTTCATTCCATGAATGTTTTTATCGGTGGTAATCACATGACTTCGAGTGCAGTTTGAATAAACAAGACGCCTACAAGGGCGTATACGTGGAATGCGCAAACATTTAACACAAATTGTCCAATTACCGTGAACTTCAACTACAGGTAAACTTCGGAAAATGGCGAGAGATTACCAGAAAGATAAATCTGTAATATAGCTTGAAGGTGTATGCTGTAAAAACTCATTATTAATGTTACTAAATTAGCAAATGCAAACACGAAGCCCTATTAGTGGGTTATCAGGATACGGGATTATTTGTATTTTTTTTTTTTAAAGAGACTTTATTCAAATCCCACAGTTTTACTTGCTTCCTTAACTCCATTCATCAAAAAATTACAAGATCAGCCTTAAATCAGCCTTAAATCATC
>NC_090877.1:41611442-41648942 GCF_036669935.1 Montipora foliosa | reverse complement strand
TCTCGGTGTTTGTAATTTGTAACCCCTGATGAAACACTAGCACTCCGGCGTTTTTTACATATTACTTCAAACTGGCCAAAATGCTCCACGGGAGTGAATTCATCGCTGGAATGTGACGACAAAGCGTGGAATTCACTCGGTTTATGTATTCGCAACTATAAAGGTAAAGCGCCCCACTTTGTTGTTCTCTTTTGCCGTAAAATCCACGGTCGCTTGTTCGAAGTGTTTCGTTTTTTCGTCTGTCCGTGTATGGTTAAAGTTCCTCAAGCGCCAGGACCACCGGCTCCTCCAGTTCAACAAATCCAACAAGCTCCGCCTCAAGCGGCGAATTTAGAGGTAGATATGTTTTCTTTTTTTCAAACTAGAGTCAGTTTCATTACTTGGACCGTTATGCTTCTCTGGTCAAATATTAAATTTTCTGAGTTCTCCCGTTCGTCAGGTTATTTCGCATTTACCAATTCCTTGTTTATGTTACCTTATTTTGATTTGGGACGTCATCAATACTTGTTAGGTTCTCCTATTTCTTATGTTATATGTTTGGCGTTGGCGGCACTCAGGGTTCGGTGGAAATCTAAATGTCGTCTACATTTCAGTTTTTCTGACCGAGAGAGACTACTTGATCCTCTTCGGTGTATTTCACTGTACTGAACTTGAATCCTCCTGGTGTTCATTCAATTTATTTTCGTTTGGGACAACTACAAGTTGCGTGTGTTTGGCAACAACTCGACCTCGTATTTGTTAAATTTTCATGCCTGTTGTTTACATTTGGGCCTCCCGGGCCGGCACAAATACTGAACTACGTTGTAAGTTCAGGTGCCAATTCGGTATGTTTGGCTGTAACTGAACTTCGTGTTTAATAGGTGGAATCGTTTTACTTTGGGTTTCTCAGGGCGGGCACCGGCGAATACTGATCAGAATTAGGTTCGGGTGCCAGTTAAAGTGCTTCTATCACCGAAAAAATCAATTCTTCGTTTTCTTTTGATTTCAAAACTTTGTTAACTGAAGTGTCCTAAGTTTTAAGCCTTGATTTAAGGGCCCACTGACGTATTTTTTGGGGTGCGTTGCTAAGGATGTAATGGTTACGTAATTTGAGAGAATTTGGCATTATTTTGGTCAGTTTCCAATTTTTGAAAGCCAAGGACCCTAAATATGAAGTCATCATACCACGCCCATGGTCACGTGACCAATAAAAGAAAACTCTAAATTTGTCTCCGTGCTACGCAATTTGGGTATTTAATCGATGGTTTGGTAATTTGTATTCGTTTTTGCATCCAACCAAGCATGGTTCTTTTTATTTTGAAAAATGTTCTTTTTAAAGACATAAACGATACTGAAATACCCATAACTTTTTCAAAAAAGATGATTTTAAAAAAGTCAATGCTTAGCTATGTTCTGTATTTGGGGGTGAAACATGCCATGCAAAAAAAAAATTAATTCCGCAATTTAAAACCGCCTGAAATTTAGCTTTTTTCTCAAACCGGAAGTCACTTCGTTTACGCATGCGCAGTTCATCTGAGAACGAGCGCGAGGAAGGGCGAGGAAAAACCTTCGATGGAAAGAACACTTTGTGCGGTGATTTTTGCTTGTGAGTGGGTTTTCTTGTCAGCTCATGATATGATGACGTCAGTTACCAGAGGTAACATTTCACTTCCTTAGCAACGCACGAAAAATCCGTCTGTGGGCCCTTAAGAAAGAAATCTATTTGTTACATACCTAGACTTTCACTCAGCAAAGCGCGCACTGTGATTGGTTGATTCTTGGTCAAGTGCCCCTAATCAAATTCAACTGTAACCTGACCGGGATATAATTCCTCAGTTGTTTCCCGCGCCGGATGTTTTGCTGCAATTCTAAACATATAACAAAAAGTAATTATGTCTGGTCCCTCGGGAAAGTAGTTAGTTTTAATCTGGATTCTCGGGAAAACAATTAACTTTCCCCCTCGGGACCATACATTAAGTGCATATTCTTAATTTAACTGGAATTTTCCTATTCAATGGTCCGCCATTACTAGCTATAGAATCTTAAGAGAGCTGGATCAAGAAAAATCGTGTGGGAACGGGCGTGAAATAAGCATAAACACAAGTATAAGCACAAACACAAGAAGAGGAAATTCCTTTTTTTTTTGTGCTTGTTCTTATCTTGCGCTTGCACTTAGTTCACAAGTGGGAACCGGAGTGTGTTAAGCCTAAGCACAAACACAGCTATTCGCACGCCATCATGAATCTTACTAGTTCTTCTCCGACGTTACCACGATTGCGTATGCCAAATTTTCCTCCGCTTGTTCCACTGTGTGAACGTCGCATTACGCCTATACTTGTTCTACCTTGCTCAATTGTAAACCGGGCTTCAGAATGCAATGCATGTGAACGCGGCTGAATTATTATTCAGCAAGGGAGTTTCGGGCTTTCAGATTTTGAAACTCTTGTTTTGCATGTATAATGAGTTGCATTTTCACGCTGAGATTTTAAGCTAGTGAGAAAATACATCACTCGTCGCTTTTCCCTAGATCCAACCCTCTGACGTCCAATCGGCAAGTAATGGCGAAGCGTGAAATCAATTGCCCGAAACGGAAAATACCATAATACTCTTGTTTGTCCACCCAAATTTCGAATAAGCATTGTTTTTGTTTTCTCTTGGGACCAAAGTCCCAAGAGAAACTGGAAACAATGCTTATTAAAAATTTGGGTGGACAAAGGATATTATAGTATTTTCCGTTTCGGGCAATAGAGTATGTGCACGGCGGCCATGTTGGAGGACCAAAACAATTAAAAGATATTTGCTAAAAATAAAATTTACTCCCTAAAGGAATATCATTCCTTTGTTTCGGTCCTCCCTATGGCAGCCGTGCACATACTCTACGGACCTTGTTTACGATGGTTTGCTATTATCATGCAAATTAGCTACACACTTCTGAGGGGCAAACGACACAAGTTCGAGAGGTCATAACGACCATCTTAGCCACAATGGTGATTTGTTTCACGTACATTGAATTTTGATCAGCTAAGTAGTAAAATAGAATGATTACACAAGTTACTTCGATGTTTTTTTAGTGAAAAATGAGCAGATAACGAAGGAGAAAGTCAAATGTCAACGGCAATCAAAAGATAAAATTATTATAAAAGGTACTTAATTCTAAATTCTAAAATATACTTTTAGCAATGTTATTTCAATATTTCGAGACGATGTTCCGCAATTTGCCTTTTTTCCAATGTTTGCCCCCAGCATAACGTATGGCTAATTTGCATGACAATTTGAAAACCAACATGGCGGCTATCGTGAATGAGGCCTATTCTTATACTCAAAAGAAACAGCTTTTGGATAAAAATCAATGCTCAATTTTGCCAATCAGGTGTGAGTCAAACACACTTTCAAAATCTGAAGAAAAAAAGGAAATGATTTTGTAATCATAATAGCAAGACCTCGTCCCAGGTCCTCTCTCCTACGTTGGGACGGGTAGGAGAGAACCCTGAGAACTAGGTTGCGATTTCGGTTGCAATAATTTGTATTTGGTCCTCTCGGGCGAGGACTGTGTTCAGGTGGTCACTAAAGTGTGTTTGGCTGTTCCTGAACCTCGGGTTCTTACATTTGGGCCTCTCGGGCCGGGCACGAATAGTGGACTAAGTTCGGATGCCAAACGTTTGTCTGTCTGTTTGGCTTTGGGTACCACATCACTGAACTTGGCGTTCAGTTCGAATCGTTTGTTCACCGGGGCCGTTCTGACCGGGCATGAATACTCCAAACTGCTGTAGGCTCAGGTGCTATTTAGGGGTTTGGCTACAACTAAACTTTGCATTTGGTTGAAATTAACTGGCATTTGCGTCTTTGGCTGGCCACAAAACCTACGTTATGCCTACCGGGGGGTTTTGGTTATGGCTACATGTCGTCAACTCAGTTGATGTTCCATGTCTTTATGCCTGTCTGGCTAGGCGTGGATACTAGGATAGGGTCATTGGCGCCGTTTACGTATTTGGTAATAGCTTACATTGACCCTCAGGCAAATCTGTCTAACGTAGATGTGCGCAAATTCCTGGGTCGGCGTCAGGGATACTCCAAGTTATCATTATGTCAGGCTTTCTACACTGTACTGGTCCTACAGGAGATATGTCCCGTACGGTTTAACAAAACACCCAACCCCCTAAAATACCAAGAACCCTCTCCTTACCCAAGTGGCAATTCAAATCTAATTACAAATTATCATCTAAAATCTACATAAATTATAAACTAAAGACTATACTTGAATTCTACTAACGACTACCACTTAGCATGTACAGGCAAAAAATTTCAACAATATTTCCACCACGACATTTAAGACAGATTACTTTAGAGGAACAAATTATCGCAATCAAACGTTCAAAGTCTATTCAAATAAAGCGACTTATCGAGTCGAGAGACTCTGATTCCTAAAATTCCCTTGGTAAGCTGTTCCATATTAAGATGACTCAATTAAAGAAATTGTCACGGAAAACAGATGGACGAGAAAGATTTGTCTTAAATGCAATCCTGAGCACGCACGGTTCGTTTGACCCTCAAGAAAAAGAGACTGATAATATTTGAACTTGCGAGTTAGTTTTATATGCCCGTAAAGGCGTTTATTAAAAAAATTAGGCCAAGATTTTCTAGCCAGTAATTATAATTTGGTGGCAATAACTTAAGTTTGACGAAGCCATCCCCACAGGATAAATAACAATTCCTTAAGATCAAACGCTTAGATCTCCTTTGAATGTTTTCAACCAGAAGTAAGTTGCCGATTACTGACTGCGGTGCCCAAACTGAGAGCAAAAACAAAAGTGTGGGCGCACAAAGGAACAGTCAGTCAGTCGCAAAAGCGCAGCACTTCCAACATACCTGCGAAGTTGCTTTTAAGAAAGCCTAGCATCTTATTTGCTTTATCGACAATCATTACTATGCAACACTTCCAAGAGGTGTCATTTGAAATCACAATACCTATATCCCTTTCGGATATGACAACCTCTACATTAATACCACTATATAAGTACGAACTGGGCTAAGGCCCTTCCAAGAAATACGCAAGTTACTGCAAATATAATTCTCAAGCTCATTTTAATTATAATAATTATTAAAATAATTCGTAAGGTTATTAGATAATCGAAGTACCCTATTTTGGTCAGGTGCATGTATCTCGTACCCAATGAAACTACAGATCAAGAAATGCCCGAGTTAAAAAACTGATCAAGACAAAATCACTTCTTGCAACAATTGACAACGAACTCAGCTGGAATATTGCCACATCGAAAAAACTAACCAAAAAGATCGCTTCTGGAATCGGTAAAATGAAACGTGTTAGGCACCTGGTTCCTCAGACGACCTTACATCTTTAATGCAAACTCCTTTAGCACTCTTTGGGGAACCTGTGGGGTAATGTTACAAGACAAAAGGGGCAAAAATTGCAGAATAAGAGCACCCCGCGTTTTAACATTCCCTGACGCTAATGCTGGCCAAATTGTTGGAAATTCTGAGGTGGAAAAATCTTGATCGCCAGCGAAGAAT
Organism: Montipora foliosa; assembly: GCF_036669935.1. Lineage (NCBI taxonomy): Eukaryota > Metazoa > Cnidaria > Anthozoa > Scleractinia > Acroporidae > Montipora > Montipora foliosa. Next base: position 41,643,434 of record NC_090877.1, on the reverse strand, counting down.
ACAAAAGGCCACTATGGTATTCAAATGCCTACATGGGTTGGCTCGGGACTATTTAGCATCGAAATTTTCTGAATGAAATACAAGCTACAACTTGAGGGACTCCGAGAACAAACGTATTGTTAGATTACCAAGTACAAATTATTTCAAAAATAGTTATAGTGGCGCCACATTGTAGAATGGCCTTCCTTGTGAGGCAAGGTGCGCGGAATCCCCCAGGTCGTTCAACCGCGCAATTAGCAATGCTCTATACGGCACGGTAATCACGGAAAGCAGCTTTTTTATAGTGTAATTTGTAGTTATTGCTGGTTTTCACTCGCGTGATCAACAGCCATGTTTTTCAACGAAAACAAAAGGAAGCGTTTGCATAATTATAATAGAGTTAAATTCCCGGAGGATTTGGTCGGGGCACCAAAATGGCCGCCTTTTCTTTGTTTCGGGGCACCAACATGGCGGTCGTGACGTCATGTGAAAACCGAGAATAGCTATGGAATCGTGTTCGGAATTGGGGGGTTGGGGTGTGGGCCGCATTGGTAGCTAAAAGATGGTGTTAGTATTTTTTGTAGTACCCACCCACCGTTTCCTCTTTATTGCTCATACACTGAACAACGAGTGCAATCTTTTCCCAATTCTTGACCAGTGATCCGTGGAATATTGGCCAGTTTGGATATACTACTATTAGCATCGACTTCGTATAAATGCTTTTAAATTAAGCAACGAGTAATTTGTGAATTAAGATGAGCAGATCGGAAAACATGGGCTCCTTACAGTTCACTTTCATGAGCATAAGTTTTCTTGAACTTAGTGATATTCGTCAGGACAAATGTTGAGTTTTAGTTATCATGTAAAGCTATGATCTTCGCAGTTATGAACGCCATAGCCCATTTCAGAGTTGCTGCATGTCTCAGTTTCAAAACGAGTCCTGGTGCACAACCATTCAAATGTAAATGAGTTCAGTGCGAATTCTTATGCAAATCAAACTAATTTCCCTTACAATAGTTGAGCACCAAGACTCACTTTGAAACCGAGACTAACAGCAACTCGGAAATGGCCCATTTAGCAAATGCGTAAAGAAGCCTGAAAAATTCAAAACTTAAATGGGGTTCGAGCCCTTGACCTAGCGATACCGGTGCGGGGCAGGTCCTATTGTTATTATAAGGTGGGTGGGTACTACAATAAATACTTAAAGATGGTGACATGGAAATATGGAAATGTGTAACTTCAATAAACCAGAGTGTCCTTATATCATTCTAATCCCCCAAAAGCTTTTTTATAATAACAATAGGACAAACGTAACACTTCACAAAAACAAGCGACTCGGAAATTCATTTATGTCGGATAAAAAAATGTTCAAACAAATGATTGTGAACAACACTTAATGTGTTTGTTGCTGGTGACCAAGAAGCAATACTAAACCCAACGTTGATTAGTATTGTGCATGAGCGTCAAGTATGTGGCGAGGTCCAAACTCGGTTTGAGGGCATTCCTTTGGAATGCACTGGACGCAATATGATCATGAGCGTTTAGAGTAATCAGTGACGTTAACTCTTTGAATTGAACACTCAAAGTTCTCGGAGCATTTCCCACATTAAAAAGACTAGCAACTTGAACATTTGCTCCGTTGCAGTTTACTCATTGAAATTTTACAAACGTGTTCGAGTTTCTTATCTCACTAATTTTAATACATTGTTCCTTCCATTGTTATAAATTCAATCTCACCTCAATTGAAACATTTACCAGAACCCTGCAATGGTTATCAACGGAAAATCCAGCTGTTTTCAGTAAATTGTGCAGTAATCATTGTCACCTTGTGGAACACTGATTACTGCACACTTAAGGACGTTCGCGTCAATTGCTACTGCGCATTTCACGCACACGTCGTGTATCGCAGACCACCAAGGTAAACACGCTTCTAAAGGCGCAAACATTTTCCACAGAATGGAAAGTGAAAGCATGTGGCATTAAGGGATAGCTGTGGACCCAAATCTTCTCGGAAATGTCGCGCAATGGCGTGACAGTGCGAATAGACAATCGCTTTGAGAACTTCGCAGCTTTTTTACTCTCTTGGATGCTCGGTGACCCCCACTTTTCTTTCCGGAGATCACTTCCTTTCCTGATTTTGTCCATTTTAACAAAAAACAATCTGTACGTGAGAAGTTACAAATATTTCGCCTTTTATGCTCTCGTGCGACCGAAGCTTTCTTTCTTGGACTAATATGCATCGTTTCTCAAGGTCTATTTCACCTCAGAAAAAGACATCAGCTGCAAACGTTTTAGTTATATTAGTTATGTTGAATTGAGTACGTTTACCTGTTCTAAATTTCACTAATGTAGCCTTAAATTTTTATTGCTGACAGTTGTAAGCTACTGCACTTTGATACAGTGGATTTTAGCTTTTAGAATCTCTGTACGGTGGCCAATTTACATTATCAACTCCGTTGATAAAACCAAAAAAAGTTGTAAGATAAGAACCTCTAAAAATAACGCTAGCTTCTAAAAGTGCCCCTCATGATCTCGAAAACGAGCACTGAAACCCCATTTTGCCTTTTTGGCAAAAGTAGATCATTACCTTTCTAAGGTTTAAGAAAATCTGTACGTGGGAACGTTTTGGGCGCGAACGTCCCTAAATGTGTGAATGTAGTTTAAGTTCTGATCTACCGCCGGTTCATTGGATATTACAAATCCAACACTGAATCAAGTGCCTTGATGAGTTCCTGCTCTTGTTCAAGATCTAGGGAAAGTGTCAGGTAATAAACCAGAATTACGATTTGATACCTATGAACACCAATGAAACACCACGTGAGCTTTCGCACGAAAACATATCTTCACACGTGAAGACATGTTATTTTCACGCGTGAAAAGATCACTGTTGCTATGGTTACACATGAAAATTGCGTCTTTCGTGAAATGATTCGGTATTTCATTGGTGTTTATATAATAAATAGAATATATTACATGGCAATTCATAAATAAAGCACTTCTATGACGTAAGCTATTCTCGGGTTTCACATCACGTCACGGCTGCCATGTTGGTGTCCCGACTCAATCCTCCGGGTATTAAACGCAATTGTTATGTAAACTTCATTGAAAAACATGACTGTTGATCATCTGAGTGAAACCCAAGAATATTTAATAGCTTGCAAGCAGGCTCTTCCATTGAAATGGCACGCGGTCGAAATACAAGGGGTGAACGTCTCTTTGAGTAATGTAGACATTGTACATCGGGTTCTATCTCGAGTGGCCTCCAACAGGCCGAACGCCATTATCTGTAAATTCGTGCGCAGGCTGGCAGAGGAGAATGTCATGGCTAGCAGGAGAAATGTAAATGGCTTTAGCGCAGTAGATCTGGGCTTCAACAGTGATGCAGCTGTCAGCCACATAAATCTGTATAACCATTTAACACTAAAATTGCAAGAGCTACTTTAAGTCTAAAAAATTCAAGGATGCCAACTCCTACAAGTATTGCCGGGCGACGAATGGATTCGTCTTTTTGCAGAACAGATAACTCCACTCCACTAAAGCTCAAAAGTTTAGAAGACTAAAAGAAGATTGTCAACATCAATATAAGTTAAGTATTCTTACTTATGATTGTATAGCCTGCTTTGCAAGAGTTTCCGTGGAAGATTTAATGTTTTAGCTGCGCGAAAAATGGGGCGAGAAAAGAGGGAAATGCTTGAAGACAAACCCCAGCATTTCGAAAACCGCCCACTTAATACGTGTCATCAGCTGTCATAAATTGACCAAGAAAATGTTTGATCCTACGTAGTGGGAATGAAATTTGGGCAAGAAAAACTTCAAAAGTCTGACAAGGAAACGATAATATTGATCAAATTTGTTGTAACGTTATTCTCTCAAGCTGCCAATAACTTGTATTATTTCTTGAAAAGATATTTACGCCATTTAGCCTGCATAGTGAGCGAGGGGTTTGTCCGCAAGTTTCCTTCTCCTCTCCTTCCTCTTCAGTTTTTCTTTTTTGCCCTATTCTCGCGAAGCCAGAAAAATGGCTTCGCTTGATACGCAGGCTAATAACAAGACTGCAAGCAGTCCCTTCATAAATTAGTCAAGCGGCCCGCTTTTCTGAGTGGTCACTTATTTCCATCCCTCAAACTGACATTTCTCTTTTTATTCAATTCACACGACATATAATCTACTTTAGACTTCAAATTTACTTCAATGTAACAAACATTTTAAACAAGCTGAGAAGAAAGAGGCAAAGAATTGAACCCAGATCGATGGCTTCACCTTGCAATTTCCGATATCCAGTAGACTAACGAGACAAGGTCCTGGAAAGTTGACTTCTTTAGAGTATTGACATAGTAGTACCCAGCAAAACAATTGAAAGTTAACCGTCTTCAATGGGGTTTTTACACCTAAATACTGTAGATCAGTGCGGCTTAGCTTAGAAACGCTATTTCTTGTTCAACTTAAGCTCCAATTCTGCCTGTTTTCGTCCTTTTTACATTGGTAAGCTTGTCATATTAAGATGGGATATTACATCGTGTAATTATTACAAAATGTCCAATGTCACTTTGACCGATGGCCATAAGTGTTGACCACTTTTGTGAAGCAGTCGTGTTTTGTCACACAATCAAATGAAAGGACCGAGAGGCTTGGGAAAAGGACAGAAATAAGGGACTGCACCTGTTGAAGTAACTGACGTGTTCAAAATTTCCGTTGCACCAGCAGCGGGAAATTCGGTATTGGTCCATTCGCAATGCACTGCAGATTTTTTGACAAGTTAATTACTATTTGTCAGATTGTGCTGTCTCACCGTGTGTCATAAACAGTTTAAAAGTTCAATTCCTGATACTGTACAGCCTAGGAAAAATCTAGATGAATTAACTAGTCGATACAGCTTAGGTATCTTAAAACTGATCTAGATGTCAATTTGAGCACTGATCATAATCTCCCAAACCAGCGAATCCAAAGTAGGCATTTTTCCCCGCATAGTTTCAAAATTTTTAAGGTAAAAACTCCCGAAAGAAAGGGTTGATCCTACCTTTACATTCAGTTTTTCATAGCAATATTACAAGTATAAACCATAGACTCGAAATGCTTCTATTATTCGATGAACCTGATTTCTACTGTAATGTGATCAGGGAGACAAAAATTACAATTTCAAATGAGACTAACTTTAATCCAAGCATTCCAGGTCATGTTTTTAAATAAGTACCAACACCTTTACCCTCTAGAGGAGTAGAGCTTTTTTGTTTGCTCAATAACTGCTTTACGCTGTTCTTAAAGACCCTCTAGTGCAGCTTTGCAAGCCATTTTGATTAGCATTATTTATTGACAGCACAACTCAATCAATCCCAATCTGGCTTTCGTAAGGGACATTCATCCCAACTATGAATATTACACATCATCAATGACTTTAATAGTAACATGAATCAGCATCTAAGTTCTTGTGTAGTATTTATGCACCTTCAATACAGTATCACGATAAAGAAATTCAACCACTATGGCTTCCATGGGATTGTTAATGATTGGTTTTCATTGTACTAAAACAATCGCACGCAAACAATCCAAGTTGGTCAACATATCTCAGATAAAGTTTGTTCTTGGTGCATTGCTCTTCTGATATGTCAACACTAATCACAAATGTTCAAATAAACTTAGGCTTTACCTTTTTGCTGATGACCAAAATATCCCAGCAGGTCTAATTTGCAGGTTGCAAGTCATTGTTTCACCAATACAGGAATTATCCTTAACATTCTTAAAACTGACCTTAGGCCTAACAAAGCTTAAAGGGTAAGCTTTTATGGATGTTTAGGATACTTTATGTATTTCTGAAACAATGAACTGCAACCTACAAAAAAACCCACTGCAAATCTCTGGTAAGCCTGCCCATATATGGTAAGCCTGCCCATATATGGTAAGCCTGCCCATATATGGTAAGCCTGCCCATATATGGTAAGCCTGCCCATATATGGTAAGCCTGCCCATATATGGTAAGCCTGCCCATATATGGTAAGCCTGCCCATATATGGTAAGCCTGCCCATATATGGTAAGCCTGCCCATATATGGTAAGCCTGCCCATATATGGTAAGCCTGCCCATATATGGTAAGCCTGCCCATATATGGTAAGCCTGCCCATATATGGTAAGCCTGCCCATATATGGTAAGCCTGCCCATATATGGTAAGCCTGCCCATATATGGTAAGCCTGCCCATATATGGTAAGCCTGCCCATATATGGTAAGCCTGCCCATATATGGTAAGCCTGCCCATATATGGTAAGCCTGCCCATATATGGTAAGCCTGCCCATATATGGTAAGCCTGCCCATATATGGTAAGCCTGCCCATATATGGTAAGCCTGCCCATATATGGTAAGCCTGCCCATATATGGTAAGCCTGCCCATATATGGTAAGCCTGCCCATATATGGTAAGCCTGCCCATATATGGTAAGCCTGCCCATATATGGTAAGCCTGCCCATATATGGTAAGCCTGCCCATATATGGTAAGCCTGCCCATATATGGTAAGCCTGCCCATATATGGTAAGCCTGCCCATATATGGTAAGCCTGCCCATATATGGTAAGCCTGCCCATATATGGTAAGCCTGCCCATATATGGTAAGCCTGCCCATATATGGTAAGCCTGCCCATATATGGTAAGCCTGCCCATATATGGTAAGCCTGCCCATATATGGTAAGCCTGCCCATATATGGTAAGCCTGCCCATATATGGTAAGCCTGCCCATATATGGTAAGCCTGCCCATATATGGTAAGCCTGCCCATATATGGTAAGCCTGCCCATATATGGTAAGCCTGCCCATATATGGTAAGCCTGCCCATATATGGTAAGCCTGCCCATATATGGTAAGCCTGCCCATATATGGTAAGCCTGCCCATATATGGTAAGCCTGCCCATATATGGTAAGCCTGCCCATATATGGTAAGCCTGCCCATATATGGTAAGCCTGCCCATATATGGTAAGCCTGCCCATATAGAAAAATGCTGCTACTTTAGTTAAAACTGCTTAAAAATTCTGTTAGGAATATTATCGGGCCCATGGGGCTTAATTGAAGTAAATTTTTTGCATACTTCATAAGGTTGCACTATGGGGAATGTACCGGCGATGGGGGGGGGGGAAGCTGGCAGCAAAGACATATCAAGCAGGGGGGTGTCCCAACTTACAGATGTAAAGAAATTATTTAGCGCATTGGCTAATTCAGGCTTAGATAAGGTCTTACATCACGCTCTAATAAGAGGTGTCTGGACTTCTCAGATCTACCCGACATCTTATTAACTATCCCCGACCACTTACGGCAGTTATCTTTCTTTAGATCTTGAACTTTGGTTTGATAAAAAGATTGTTTGCGTTCAGCGATAGTCTGCTGGACTTTGTTATGTAGGGATTTCCAAAGGGGGGTATTCTGTGAATGGAAAGCTTTTTGGGGTTCTTTGACAAGCATTTTAATTGATGGAGTTATCCACGATTTATCTGAGTGGTGGAATTTCATAGACTTCAAAGAAAAAGAAACGATCTACTGCACTTGTCAAATCTGCCGTGAAAGAGCTAACAAGCTTGTCCACAGATGGATTAATCAAATCCAAACCACCAAACCAGTTATGGGTAGAGACCCACCTCCCAAAAGCATTGACAGCATGACGAGGGAAAAGTCGGACAGGACGTTTAGCAGTGCCCTGGCTATGATTTTTGCTTCTAAGATTTACCCTGGGTAACCATCTAACGGAATTATGATCACTAGTTCCTAGAGGGGCCAAAACGTGAGGTTTCTCATAGAGGTGAAACAGGTTAGTAATTATAAGATCAAGTATAGATGTTCCCCTAGTAGGTTGATCAACAACCTGTTTCAGACTATGACAAGCAAATAAATTTGATATGTTACAGTCATTAAAGTCCCCAAGGGTACAATTCCACAATCAGGGTATTGGTTACGTAGTGTATCGATAGTACTAACCAGGTAGTCGTTTAGATCTTGGTGGTCCTTAGCGCTTAGTCCAGGTGGATGGTAGACAACACAAACCATAATGCAAGATAGTGGTCTAGGAAGACGTGTTGGGCGTAAAGAGAACCACAAACACTCAAAATTAGGATCTTCGACATCAGGCCTACGCTTAGTGGAAATATCATCAGATATAAATACACAAATTCCGCAACCACGGTGGACAGATAGGTCTTTACAGACCGCATTTGCACACACATTTACAAAAAGACTCAATCTAGTGTCAAAAGTAATTAGATAATTAATTTGTTTTATGATTACTTCACTCAGTGATTGGTTCAAAGTTCTCTCGCCACTTTTTTAACCTAGTGAAACCAAAACCAATCGTGGCTCGCGCGTGCACATTTTCCCGTACTTTGTGTGGGCTACATGTAATTACTTGTAATTGGTTTGCTGGATTGTCTCCGTCCTTTTTGATTGGCTTTACAACACTTATTTGAAACTCGCTCTAGCTGATTGCTTTCGTAGGTTGTGATCACTTCGCCAAAGTTATTAGTCTGGTTTTTTGGGGGGAAGGGTTTGTAATGCGCATGACGTCTGACTAGCTAATTTCACCATCAAGCCTCTAATTCGAAAATCAAACTGTAAATTTTAGCTTGACTAATCTGTTCGCATAAAGAAATTTGTCACTCTACAAAGTTGCTTACTTTCACAGGGTTTTAATTTGTGGCAGACACACAGCGCTATTACCCAATTGAACACGTCGTAAATAAATATGTTTTTTTAATGAAATTTCCTTTGCCAAGGGCCAAGGAGTTCTTGATGACTTACTTATTTGACTGAAATGGTGGAGGAAAACTCATGAGGACGGTGCCCCCCAGGGCAAGAGTATCACTAGTCTTACTCGGCTGTCTTGTTCCTCTTGAATAGTTGGATGAAGAAGAGACTTTCCAAGAAAAGCTAAAACTACTCAAGGAAAACACTGGTCTGAATAGAAATGACCATCTGTTTACCATCGTAGAACATTTTGGAAAAATTGTACCATATTCAACATCCAACAGTTACCCAAATTAATACATGTTAATGTTTTCTTGATGCAGCATGAAGTTATTTTAGATTCAGTATGTGCAATCCCTTGCAAGAGCTTTTGGCATGCATCATGCAAGGCCAATGAAGTGTCTCGTTAGGTGTAAACCTTCTATGTATTTAAACAAAGCAAGAACGAAAGACATGGTTTGGTCAAAGGATGATTTTGTTGCTCAGCCAGTTTAGTTCACTTGGTGAGAACACGGCATCAATCATTGGTGACGATTACGACATACAAACCACTAGGTCTTCTTAATGCATACTGAGACAAACCTTTTTACCAAGTTTCAGGGAGGCGTTCTGGTGTTAAGTAGACGTTAAATGGAGATTTGCAGCGTTATTACTTTGCTGGTGTCTTGAAGCAAGCGTGTTTTTATTCTCCTTGCAGAGAACTAGAAAAAAGAGAAGGTACATTGGAGTTAGCAATCACACAATGCTCTTTCGAAATTCTTGGTTTACATGTCAGCGAAAGCGAAGCGAAATAATTTAAATCTGCAATTGCGTTTGTGTTGCATTTTTAAACACTTACACATTCTCTTAACAGGGTTTCGCAAGTGTACAAGTCGTTTTCAAACAATTTCACATTTCATTTGACCACACAGACCAAGCAGAGAGTTTGTTAATATTCGTTTCACCCGTGCTCTCCTCATGTATGCCAGTCACGAAATTTGGGTAGGTACCTCATGTATGTGTTACAGTTAAATTTAAATTCAGGTTAATTTTAATTTCAACCTAGGCCATTTTATTTTAAACTACAATCCTAGACAAAACTGTTGGAAAGGTTAGCACTTTTGAAGTCTTCATTGCTTCTCCCCCCTCCTTCAATGTTGTGCAAAACTGAATGGTTTCAGTGGAAAATTGTTGACTTACCTTCCAACATTGAATAGGGGGGAGGGGAGCTATGTAAGCGAAAGTGAAACTATTTCTTTTGAGCTTTAACAGAAGCAGGTTGAAATACAGCTCTGGTGTGGTTCATTTACATAACCTTCCCAACTACTTTTGTCTATGATTGTCTGAAAATTCTGGGCGTGGTCTTAAATTGGAAAGACAACTTTTTTCTTAGCGTTTCAAGTGCCTTTGAAAAACAAACACAATTAGTGCTTGCTTTAACATTTAACTGCTTCTTGCCATGTTATCGTGAATTTTAGGCGTTCATCTGGTTAAAAATAAGGCAAGTTTTAAACTTTCATACATGTACATGTGTTAGGAAGTCATGTTGCATTAGTGTCTCAATGGTATTAAATTGTAGAGCAAATAACATAATGAAAATTCCTTCGTAAATGAACAAGAAGGGGAGGACTAAATGATAGTTAATTAAAGCCAAAAAGCTGGTCTTGAAAGGTCAAACGAGTTCACTCTTACAATGGCGGACGTCAGTTGCACTTTGCCAAGTTGAGAGCAGCGCCTTTTGAAAACGTCATGTGCATTTCAAACAGAGTCACATTAAATAAGTTAATTAACAGTGATTACTTTTTGGCACCAGTAGAGTGAGTAGAATGGCCTGTCAATCATTGACCTATTTTGGGAACAGTAAACATGTATGTGAACATTACTCCATGACATTACTCCATAAGAAAATGCGAAATATATGCCCAATGAATGTGATATTTTGTAACAATAACGTAGTTATATGTAAAGCATACTGGAATACGTACGCTGTATTTCTGATTATGGACAAAAGTGATCGATCTACTTATTTTCAACATTACTCCATTGAAACCATGTATACACAAAGGTTAATTAGATGGGTTATTTCAATTTAAGCTCTCTTTATGGAGTAATGTTGCAGTTTACCTAAAATAAAGCTGAAATGCGATTGACCATGCAAAATCCTACTACTATTTCCTTTGAAACCCTTTACACTCCAGTTTCAATAATTATTTATCTGTAGCTGTGCTGTAAAGGCATTATTTTAGGCTTCGAAAATGGAGTAATGTTGGGAGTGATGTCGGGAGTAATGTAAGTGCTCTTGCACTGCTCACACCATTTCTTGCTAAATCGATCGAAATAAAACAGTTTTTGGCATTCTTCCAATGTCCTCCAAAAAAGAAAGCTATCTTTTAACGAATATGAAACATCAAACAACAAAAATGTATTTTTTATGGCATTCTTAGTAAACACTTCCCCAACAGAACAGATTTTGGAGTAACGTTGTGAAGCGTCACGCAAGTCTGAAATCCAAATCATAAAACGATGATTTTAACCAAATTTCAGTATTGTGAGATTTTATTTATGCATTGGAAAGTACATTATAAGAACATGTCCAGAATAACAAATTGAAGCCACATGTTAAATACTACGAGAGTTATAAGCGTTCAAAGCAGATTTCCTACTCTCATACAATCCTAGACAAAACTGTTGGAAAGGTTAGCACTTTTGAAGTCTTCATTGCTTCTCCCCCCTCCCCCCTCCTTCCATGTTGTGCAAAACTGAATGGTTTCAGTGAAAAATTGTTGACTTACCTTCCAACATTGAATAGGGGGGAGGGGAGCTATGTAAGCAAAAGTGAAACTATTTCTTTTGAGTTTTAACAGAAGCAGGTTGAAATACAGCTCTGGTGTGGTTCATTTACATAACCTTCCCAACTACTTTTGTCTATGATTGTAGGTTGAAATTGATAGTAGGAAACATCAACAAAAACCCATCAATTATTAGTAAGTACGTGCAACATATTGGTTAGTAAATTGGTCCTAGAGGTGAGGGGATGAACTTAGTGTAGCTTAGATTTTCATGAGTATAAAATAAAACCCCAATAGTTGTTAAGTCTAGGCACTGATTTTAAATGGTTAGCATTAAGGTTGGGGTTAGGCATACAGTGCATGATAACTGATTCTACTTTTCTTTCTCACAGCCTTTTAGGACATTGTTCATTGATGAATCTCCTTAGGAGGGCAGGGGGGAACAATATTGAATTATCTTCTAAGGAATAAAAGAACTGAAACATACATGATGTATTGTATAAGTGAATGATAGATACTGATTGGACAATAATGTTAACTGGCAATGCTTAACGGTCCTTAATGATGATGTTAATACATTTACTAACTTTGTTACAAATAATTATAATGAATATGATCATGCCAAGAAAGGTGATAGCCAATATAGATATCATACCCAAGTATCTAAAGATTGAAACTTGTTCAAGGCATTGACCAGCAAAAGTTAATGAAGGAAGTATGTTGAAATTTACTTAATGATGACGATTGAAGATAAGATATTAATTTTAGTTTTAGTTAAATTTAAAGTTAATAAATCTTGGTAGTTCAGAGCCAATGTGAGTTAGAAGTTCATCTATATATAGGGAAGATATCTGTTGACAAGCATTGCTGTGCCAACCACAGGAACAAAAGACCCTTTGTTTCAACAGCCAGTGAGCCTCTGGATGGCAGATTAATGACAATAGGTAAACAATATCTTCCCTACAGTGTCTTGGCATGCTGCATTGCAAAGATTTTCCCTCCACATAATGTATAATTTAAACAAATTGCTATTTACAGGGTGTCAAGTGGTTAAAATGGTCAGAAAATGAGAAAATTGGGTTTTTTTATTATCTAAAAGTAGGAACAAAATTGCAGCATTTGCACGTGAATAGGAAAAGTAATGAAAATGCCTAATTGAAGTCATCACTGAGAAGTTGAAAACTATTGTTTTTAAGTCAACATGAAGTACAAGCTTACTACATTTTTCTCCAGCCATGACCACAAAAAATGGATAATTTTTCCTGAAAAACCAGTGAATTTAAAAGGCTCAGAAAAATAGGAAATAACAATAGCTTGCACATTCATCAACTACCTACAGGTTATGCACCTGTCAATGTTAAGCCCCAGGGAGGAAGGGTCGGGCTAACCACGGGAGTTTGATCGTTTATTTACAAGTCCACTTCGTTATTTTCCTTTTATCTATTCGCTGACGACACCAGTATAATACTTTCAAATAACAACTTAAAGGAACTCGAGTCTCTTGTTAATCGCGAGCTTGGCAACGTCAACAAATGGCTTAAAGCCAACAAACTGTCTCTGAACATAAAGAAATCAAACTTTGTCATCTCTCGTCCCCGGCAAAAGAATATGCCCTTCACACCTAGGATTAGAATTCTTGACTCCGTAACTAACACCTACGCAAACCTTGAAATGAAAGATTATGTAAAATATCTTGGCTTGATGATTGATTCAAATCTTTCATGGAAATATCACATAGAATCTATCTGCCACAAAATCAGCAAGTCGTTAGGAATTATAGCCAAGATTTGACATTATGTCCCGCGTCGTGTTTTACTTTCAATGTACAACTCATTAATTGTCCCTTACTTAACTTATGGTATTTGTGCTTGGGGTAATTGTCCCTTGACATTTCAAAGAAAGATTGTAACTTTACAAAAACGGGACTTACATCTTATTTACTTCTGTAAGTCTAAAGAACACACCGTACCCTTTTTTCTCAAATCAAATTGCCTTTCCCTACCTAGCCTATTTTTTAGAGATTGTAGCTATTTACTGTATCATATAAACAGACAGTCAGCACCAGCTAGTATACTCAATCAGGGTTCGTACTCTTTTAAGCTCTCCAAATTCCATGACTTTCCATGACTTTTTCCATGGCCTTTTCTAGCTTTCTATGACCTTAAGTTTAGCTGCCAAGTAAGAAAATTTTAAAAACTCTATTTGTCTTAAGATATTTTCTGACATAACTCAGTTCAAATTTGAATGAATTAACGACCTCTGTTCGCCAAACGTCCGATTGTTTGATAGAAACTCGTCTTTGTTTCACTTTATCCTTGCTTTGACAACTGCAATGATTTATAATTATAATTTTCCATGACTTTCCATGACCGACCACAAAATTCCATGACTTTCCAGGCCTGGAAAATGAAATTCTCAAATTCCATGACTTTCCAGGTTTTCCATGACCCGTACGAACCCTGTCAATCAGTTTGTTAAAACAAGTCAGATTCACAATTACAGAACTAGATCTATCTCTAGCGACTCGTTTTATTTTAAGTTCTCTAGAACTAATAAAATGTATTCCTTTTTCTCGACAATTAGTGCCCAAACTTGGAACTCTATTCCTTACTCGATTAAACTACCGGTACTTAAACGCTCGTTCTTTTGTAAAAAGATAAAGGAATTATTACTAAATTTCTTGCGGTCAGAAGATGATTATGTCGAAGTCTCCCGTCTTATTAAGCTTTTTAATACTTTAAGTTAGCCTCTTGTCATAATCTTAATGTACTTGTTTTGTTTTAGGTTAGTTCATTCTATTTACTGTGTAACTGTATAGTAATCTAAATGTCTTTACTGTTATTTAGTCCATCTATAGATAACCTTGTACTTGTAGTATGTCCTCAGTTCTCCCCCCTCGATTAGTTTATAAGCTATTTGCGGGGGGGAAGAAATGTAATTATTTATTTCTAATTTTCAATAAATTTTGTCGTTGTCGTTGTCGTTGAGGTCTGTCCCCAGGGTAGGGATTTTGATCGTATGTGACGTCCCCAGGCTAGCGATTTTGATCGTACAAAGGACATTATACCTAACACTTGCTGCCGGGTGGACATTTTGACTATTTATTTGTACCAGGGGTGGGGAATTTGAAGATTTTTAAATGAAATGTCAAAATCCCCACCCCATGCCCGACCTCCCCTCCCTGGGGCTTAACATTGATAGGTGCATTACTACAGTACCCTTATTATCTACCCTCTGATTTCAATCCATGGCGACTTAGTAAATCTTCCACACACGTTACTAATTGTAACTAGTAGTTAAAATTTAGGAACTGGTAAAGAAGAAGACGTTAATAACGCTGGCATTTCTTATAAGGTTTCTGTGGACAAGAAGGCAGGTAAATACACTATTTTTTTTTAAGGAGATTTAATTAATAGGCTGCGCTAGCTTATGTTGGCTTGAGATTATATATATGCAAAACGAAAGGAATAGCGAATCTTACCTTAGCAGACTTGACAGCACGGCCTCGGCTGAGCAACCATCTCAATCGATCTATGAGAACATTCAGGAGCATTTTAACTCGGAAATCTGCCCAAATCAATTGTGCATGAAGCCACGGACGAAAAATCGATCACACAAAAGTGAAAGATTTAAAAGAAATCAGCTTCTACCACTGAAATACCACTATTCCGAAAGAAGAAAAGGTGTACACGTCGCTGCTGCTATAAAAATCCCTGGAGCAAGTAATCGAACAAGACATCTCGTTTATTTCGTTTATTATTTCGCGCGCGCACGCGTGTGAAAAAACCTGGGTACAAGCAAAACTGTCGACCAATCAGGCAAAAGTTTCATCCATCACTTGTGAAATTTCGTCGTTCGCGTTGCTGATTGGACGAACGATATTTCTTCAAAGTGAGATTTTGTCGTTCGTGTTCCTGATTGGCTACATTTAGAATCAGTACGAATTTTATTCACTACGATATTCGTGGATAAATCTCAGTACCTATGATATAAATATATATATGTTATTTGCCAGCTGGGAGGTCCGTACAGCGAAAAACTGTGACCGAGGTCCTGAAAATGCGCATGCTGCCCCAGCCCGCAGGCCGTGGGCATCTTTTTCAAGACTGAGGTCACACTTTTTCGGTGTACGAACCGACCGTTAGCTGGTAAATAACTTCTTTTTTTTCCACTCTTTCTCTCTCTTCCTCTTTGGAATCACTTTTTTAATTGTTTACTTGCACCGCGCTTTACAGCGAATGCAGTAAGTGACTTACAAAATGAACGTTTTAAAGAGAAATATTTTTATTTGAATTCTATTTCCACGCTTCTTGTCTAATAAAAATCTGTTTTGAAACACTTACTTCGCTATGTACAGTGATTCGATGTCAAAAAATGGAAATTTGTGTTCATTACACAAGCTCACGCAACCAGGACTAGGATTCCACCCGGGCTGGCCGACGGGCAAAGATAGACAAATTCCGCCCGCACCCAGAGCCAATCAGATTGCAGGATTCACAGAATTCCGCCCGCTCGCGCATTGAGAAGAAAATAAAGAACAATTATTTCATTCGCGTTTTTTGGATACAAGATAGGTTATAGCTAACTCAGCACTTTGCTCCCTATTAGTTATTGTTTCCCATTACCCTTTTATCACCACTTAACCAAACGGAGTAATGCGTACTAGAGCGAGCTCAATCGAGTGTCGTAAAACCAAAACCAAAGTAATTACTTTGGCCAATCAAAAAGAACGGAGACGATCCAGTAAACCAATCAAACTCGAAGCAATTACACGTAGCCGGCACAAAGCGCGGGAAAATGTGTACGCGCAAGCAACGATTGGTTTTGGTTTCACCTCTGATTGGTTAAAAAAGTGGCGCAAGAACTTTGAACCAATGACTGAGTGAAGTAATGCAAAACCAAAGCAATTCGCTAATTACTTTCGACACTCAATTGAAAAGCGCTCTATGGAAGAGGGCGTTAGATCTTTTAAAAAGCCTTGCCTCTGCCTTCATAAACTCGATCTGTGGTTACCGCTTATTTGCCGCCACAAATTTCACTATGCTCGTTTTACCAATAATTTGGTTACACTTTATCAGTCATGGCGAAAGACGAATTCTTTGTACATGTTAATCTTAGCGGAAATACAGAGTTTAAGGCCTCGCTGTCATCAATGATCTGAATAACGCACAATTCAACTCCTCTCGTTCCCTAAATCGGCTTCAGTGTTGAACGTAATTTAATCTTAATTCATTGATACAAATGTGAAAGCTTTTAGAGCTATTGTTTCCACGAAATACTCGTTTTCCTTTTGGTAAATTTTATACTGCACACCTGGTCAGACTTGACATGAGCGTCAAGCGTGACCCCCATTTTTCCGGAAACCGGCACTCAGCTTGAATAGTTTTATTAGTAGACGTTTGACGAGTTGAGAAACGAGTATAAAAATGTGATGTGAGTAACAATTAAATTCCATTTTGTTGATCAAAATGTTCGTGACTTTTATCCAATGTACGGAGTGAAAATGAGTTAAATATGGCCAAGGACTTCTTCTGTTTTGTGGGGCCTGATATTGTGTGTAGGGGCATGATATCCTAGGTAGGTGCTTGACGGTAGGGAGTCTCAGAGGGTGGTTGGTTACGTCAAATTTTAGTTGGTTTGGAATCTGGTCAATGAAATGTTCTTAGCAGAAAAGCATCCCTCTTGAACGCCTTTCGGCGTCTTGTTTTGATGAAAAGGTCAATATTATATCTGGTTTCCCATACTTTATCATGTTCGCAAGTATCACCTACGATCCGTCAGCATTGTTCGCGAGTCTTAGCGGAATATAACTTGTTTGTGTCAGTGTATGGAATGATTACAATATATACCCATCATATGCTATCAATGAATTTATTACAAGAAAAAAAAAGCCAATGTGGTAATTTATGCAATATCATCTACTTAAGCTCGCTTGAAAGCACGTAACCTTGAAGCGTGTAACTCCCGGGGGGGGGGGGGAACTCGATAAATCCCTGGGTGGGGAGGTGCGGCGCCGCCTCTCATACCCTGACCCTGTGTAAAACAAATATCGCTGATTTTCCTACTCTGTTTAAGACAGAATTACGATTTTTGATACCCTGTTTAAGACATTTAACCCAGTTTAAGACAAAAATTGATAAATCGATTCCCTGATTAAGAAAAAAAGTGATAAATTCGATACTCTGTTCAAGACAAAAATCCCGGAAAACATACCCTGGCTGGCCGCACGTTCCTATTAAGCCCTTATGGGGGGGTCCCCCCCCCCCCCCCCCGGGGATGTAACTGCAACTCTTTTCCTTGGAACCAAGCTGGGGGTGTTAAGGACACTGATTTTATGCCCAAATATGAACAAAAATAAGATCGATGCTGCACGCGTGGGAAAATGCGCGAGATATGTTAAGGAAATTTTTAAACTCCAAAAAACCCCCAGCTCTAAGCTAGAGTTAAACCCTTCAAGGTGAGCTTCTGAATAGACTTAATACAATTTAAATATTTTTAACATTCTTGGAGCTTCTTTTTTCAATCCAGTTTTATTGTACTAGCGTATTTTATAAAAATAAATTGACTATTTACAGCAAAGAACCAATTTGGCATTTTTGCACTCAAGACCTTACTATTCATAGAAAGATAACCATAACAATTATTTTTTAAGTAAAGCCGGATGATTTAGTCTTTTAAAGTTGTTTGACATTCAAAAACGAAAGCAAACCGTTGTTGAGATTACTTAAAGCGGCTTAAGGTCTCCTCAGGTCTCCCTGGTTGCTGTAATCTTATCTATTTTATCACAAAAATATTTCTTTAAATTGATAAAAACAGCATTCGTTATTATCAAGGCGGAGATAATCAATCGTAGGGCTAAAGAAATTTGTATAAGAATGGCTTTCGAGTACCAGGGGTGATAGCTTTTTGTTATTTCTGGTGCCATTTCCGATGCTACCTACGCAACACTGCCATGGTTCCCTTAATTAACTTATTTTTTTTAGTATGGGTTTTTTTTTACTGATATTTCAAATTCATATTTAAAAGGACGCCCGCCCAAATCGACTGGAAAGTCCATTTTCATGACTAGCGGCTTGCTCTTTGAGCGAGACGGTGCACTTGAAGCGGATGTTGCTATTTTTGCTGGAGGTATTTATGGTCGGTTAAGCTTTATTACTAATTGATCAACAAATAATCCCTCCTTTCCGAGGTGATCTTTGGCAAAGAGTGACTTGTATTGATATGCTCTTCCAAGAGGTTGAAAGTATAAGTAAGTTCCGCAGGCGCCTAGATACTTCAAACATGAAATATAGGCCGAAACCTAAAAGTAGCCATAAATTAATATCTGCGTCATCAAATAACCTTCAGGTCGAGAGCAAACCATCAGAACTGATTAACATACGTTTTTATCAGACAAAATGGGTCTACAGCACTTTGAGAATTTTTTTTTTATGTCAACTTTAAACCAGACTAGACAAGTTTATCTAGATAGTGGACAAGATATAACTTCCTAGATTTTGCATTGGCTCAAAGATAGTCGAAGTATCTTGGGAGAATAATTGGGAGAATAAAAAAAATAATCGAAGTCACGCCTCAAGAGTCACGCACTCCAAAAACGCACCAATTATATGCCGTTAGTTCCAGTCTATTGTGAAAAGCGCGCACTGCTAAACAAGAAGGGTGATGTGACACACTCGGTCATGAAGTTTGGAGTAGTTAGATTTATTGTCGCAATCATCGTTCTTATTGTGATAATTCAAGTGCTAACCACTATTCATTTTTCGTCTACTCACTGGCCCGACGATCATCCTGTAGTTGGAAATCGTCATGTCGGCAGAACACATTGGAAAATTCGCTCACACGTGGAGGAAACACAGGTGAGATGTTGGCAACAACACAAAACCACGCTAAAATTGTTCACTCAGTGAACGACATGTTGTCCTCAGACAAGAGTTATGTTCAGACGCCTTCACTTCATAAACTAACCATCTTTAGGATTACAGCTCACGAGCTAATCTGCGCTCAGTTATTTCCTATCAATTATCCGAGCAATATTTGTAAATACTTCCACGTAGGTCTTCTCCATATTTCGAATTGCATGGCGGATGTTTCTTATGTACGGTGTAAGCTTAAATGTATTTTTACTGAAGCAAAGCAGAATGTTAGGTTTATTTCCCTGGTAGAGGTTATTAACATTACAAAGCTAATCGTCTCGCTGGCCTTTTTATGGCAAAATTTTTTTTGTAAAGCAGCTACACAAGTTTGGTGTGTGAATAATTTAACGTTTGCGAGCTGGTACCGTTTCACTCGTGATTGTGATCGTAGGACTCGCCTGACCTCACACTAATTTTGCTATTACGGAGGTTAAGTGGGAAATCCTCTAATTTGCAATGTATCTATCACGAAAAAATATGCTAAGTAAGTTAGCTAAACGTCAGAGGTGCCAACACGTTAGCTCAATTCAATATTCACAATTTAGTGCAGTTTTCAAGGCTCAACACACAATATCAAACAAATGAATTTAAATTTTATTTTATCGAAAATGTGATTTATATATTTCATCGTGCACTGAAAGAGTAAAGTATAACTGTCATTGTGAAAGGCGGAGTCGTTTTATCATGGACAGTGCATAAATGGACTATTTGAGCTCAAAAGAGAGCAAGTCGGGGAACGAAATTTAATTTTATGAGCAAGGTATGATAATATCCAAGAAAATGCGCGAACATACTGTAGTTGCTCGATACAGGGGCAACTTTACAAAACTGAAATTTTCATCATGTGAAGTGTTTTTATTTTATTTTATTATTAGACAAAACATGCATAATTTTTAAGATAACAATAGTAAACAGTTGTGAATTTCCAAAATTATCGCCTATACAATGCCAAAAAAAGAACAAACAAACAAAATATCAAATAAAATGTGCACCAAATTAGACTGATAAACTTTTCTGTTTTCTTTTTAATTCTAACCTTTTGCTTAATTGACAGTGATGCTGGGAAGAATCGCATTTCTTTTGCAAGTCAATAAATATGGCCAACTTATTTAACAAAGTGCACTTTGCTCTTATTATTCTGATAATGATTTTTTGCAAAGTAAGGTGGACAATGAATAATCATACATTACCATCTCTTTAGCTATGAATAAAAATATTCAAATACATTGTTTATACAGCTAAATCAGCACATCTGCCAGACGTGTCTATTTTGAGACTTGTATTGGACAATGGTATGAATTAGTGACCAAGTGAAACTTGTGTTTTTTTCCAGTGGTCTTTCACAGATTTTACTAACTGACACTAAGAGCACAAAGAGTTTTGTTGTTACTTGGAGAAGTGTACAAAATAGGGCTCTCTGACTACACTATCTAATTTTTCCGGTACTACAGTCAGTATCAGACCTGTAAATTGATACAGACTGCACACTGTTTAGAGTGAAAAGTGAACTTAAAATATGGACTTTGGACTGAAGAAAAGGTCAAAATAATATTGTCATGAAATGTTATTGAAATGTGTAGTAATTGTAGTGTTTGTATTTACATCTGGATCTCTCCAGCACGGGAATTTGGCGACTGTGGGGGCATAGGACAAGTGATTGGGTAGGAACAGTGTGAACTGGGAGAGTACTGTTTTCAATTACTGTTTCAATTAGCTTCTTTGTGATCTACAGTATAAGGATATTACTGTAACAGTAATATCACTTGGTGACAAAGAGTGCAATGCAGGATGAGCATGGGTCAGTCTGTGGAGTGTACATATTATAGCTCATGAGCATAAGATTGAGGCATTTATACTTCACTGCTCGACATGACGCCTGGTGACATTTATGTGGGATACTGCTGTTTGCGTAAAATGTGAAGGTTGGTTGCGATTACCACTGAACCATGAAGCCAACTGAGAGTCACAAGGGAGGTGGTAATTAAGCACTAAGGAAGGTTGAGTGATGGAAATACACAATTTCCTTTGGGACTTCAAGCGTTTTCATTCATGAATCAATGTTATTTGTATTTGCTGACATTCAACAAAAGCTGCAGTTTTATTTACATTTATTTATGGGAACCGGAAATGAAGGCCAGAGGTGTAATATTCTCGCCTGTATGTTGTTCTATCGTGGTTTACCGACAAAATCTACTTCAAAGGAGGACTAGGTTGCTAGCTCTTAGAGCAGACTAGAATCATTTCAGGGTTACTTTTTTCTGCAAATTAAGTTTGAGAATGTAGTAATTCATGATTTGAAGAAGCATCACTGCAAAATCGACACAAAAGTTCTGATTTGGGTTCATGTTTACTACAGAGTAAAACACAGGAATGATGATATTAGGGTTTGAAATGTTCTTACATAATTAATGCGAGCAACGTTTTGTCCAATTTTGCTGCTATTTGTCTCACTGTTCAAGGTTTCAAATTTTTGAAATTTTGGTGCGGACCAAAATACAGGATACATTCTTCTGTGAATTCAGTCTGAGAAGGCAGTATTTTAAAGAAAAGGGAGTAGTAGGTCCAGTGGGAAGTCTGTGTGAGCTTTTCCGATTACCTTTCTTGCAAAGATAAAGACACCTTATATATGTGGTATATCCGACATGACAGTATCAAGCCAAGGGCTTCGTGACAAGCACTTGGCTAATTTCCTTGTACATGTACATCTGTCTGACTACAACGACACTCAAGCCATTTTTAAAGGTTGTCTGCCACAGCTATCCCATGTAAATATGCTCAAATGCACTTTTCAACAACAGGCAGCAAACAAAGTATTTCAAATCAAATTTAAGATGATAACAAGGTTCCCCATCAGACAGGAGGCAGCGAGTTAGCCCAGAGGCCAAAACCCTAGATGGCAACCTAGAATTCCCCACATAAGACGGGTAAATGTGTAAATTGGTAGACATTGTCAGGGTTCTTGTTAAGAGCCGGTAACCGGTTATTTTTACCGGCTGTTCAAGTAAATGTTACCGGCTGTTTCACTGAAATATTTACCGAAATTATCCAAGGAATGTTCGTCTGTTCAAAGGTGAAATTACATTTCGTTTATGTGAAAATATTGCTTTCCCCCTCCAACCAATCCTGTGAAGATATCTGGCACATGTTATTGTTTCGAAAATATACCATTTGCAGACCTTCCAACTCTCACGCATTTTGCGTGAGACACACGCATTTGATATATTTCTCACGCCCACACGCATAGACACCACTTTCTCACGCTAAGACTTTTACACCTCCAGCATCTGTCCTAAAAGCAGCTAAATCTGTTACTTATGAATACAACAAAGCACATAAGCGTAAGCTATAATGGTTAACATTGAAGTATAGGTTAATGCTGATAGCTAGTTGCGAGCTAGTCAGTGTTGTTGTTTTGTAAATACGAAAACCCAGAACTTTTTCTTCTTAAACGGCAATATTAATCAAAGAAGTTACATAAATTATTGTATGCAGATGTCAAAAAAATGTTACTTTTGAGATTTTATGGGACATTTTTGTACCTTTAGAATTTTGTAAATCTTTTCTGAAAATGCAGAAAATCGCATTTCAGGGACTCAAATTTTCAAAATTTTTCCGGGGAAGCATGCCCCCAGACCCCCCTAGGTGACTGCCAATGAAATAGCATAACCTACTTTCCTTTTGCTGAGTATTAAATTAATTTAGTAGCCGCTGACATGTGACAGCGATCGATACGAACGTCAAGTTAAGACTTGAGCTTGCCAACCCATGCAGGGGCAGGTAACAAAGTTACCTGCTATTTTTGGTTTTTTACCTCCTGTGCAAAAACTTAGCAAGAACCCTGCATTGTAGGGGAAATCATTCTCAATTTACTCAACCGAGTGCACAAGTGGTATTGGTATTGTTCAACACAACTGAGGTGTTTCGGGAGTCACAAAGTAGAAACTTGCAAGGAGAACCAAAGTGCTGTTCAGGTCAGCGATTGAAAAATAAAACACTGATCAGAAGCAGATCTGTTGCAAATCGAGATGCCCAGCTCAGAAATTGATTTTGTCCTGACACAAATCAGAAACAGGAGCAACGATTTATCACACGCAAATCGAAAACAAGGGCGACATGTTCAGCATGTAATTTGAATACATCTTAACTGCCTTTCATACTATCTTAGGCACGGGCAGATGTAGCGAAAACTATTACTAGTCTATCCAGTGGAGAGAGTTGACTTGGAACCCGGTGCAACCCATATTCCCATCCATCACCCGTAGTTTTAAGCAACTGAAACAAAAAGCCACACATGACACTGAAATATCATCGCGTTTATGCATGCTTCCTTTGATTTTTCCAATGCAGTGCATATGGCAGCCAAACAGTAGTAATGTTATTACATGTACATGTTTGATAGTTTGGCTGAGGTGATTGTTACAGTTACAGTTAGTCTGATATCAAAAATTGATAGCAATATAAACTTCTGTATCAGTATAGATAGAGATTTACATGTATGTTGCTTAGCAATGCTCACGGCAGCTCAAGAATTCATGATCCAAAAACTGACATGAGTAAATCATTTATCTCTGTAATGTCCCTATTGGTAACAGGGAGACAATGCTTGAGTTTGTGTTTTTCACTACTGTCAAGCATTCTGGGAAACCTGATCAGAGGTGCACCCCACCCAAGTAATTAAGGGATCTTGCACTTTTTAATGCAGATTCTAAAGGAAACTTCCATTGTTTTCATTTTTATTTTTCCTTTACCTGCTGCCAATCATAATTGCTACAACGGTTTGGGACCATGAAAAAGAAAAGCTGTTAAACTGGAAATCAACTAATATTGATGGTCTGAGCTGTCGTTCCGACAGATCTCCTTTCTCTCACAAGCATTAGTTGAGGAGGGTGGCATGCTTTCTGCGGTGGCTGATCAGAAGCATCAGTTGAGGAGGAAGGCATGTTTGCTGCGGTGGCTGATCAAGCCTATACAATGTACGTGAACGGCAATGACGTTGGCAGTCTGGGCAAACATAGTCAGTGTTTGGCACTGGTTGGTTTTGTGCAGCATGTCGGGCTATGCGGGTTTCCTGAAGCTGCTCGATGCGACGACGTTCAAATCTCTCTACGCCAACACGGCGGCTGGTGCACCACTCTGGACGGTTAAGAGCTTGTCTCTTCCAGGTTTCAATGGGTATATCACATGCCTTCAGGTTGTATTTAAAAACATCCTTGTACCTCTTGTGCTGACCTCCTTGTGAAGGCTGACCACCGACCAGCTCCCCGTAGAAGAGTGCCTTTGGTATTTTGTTTTCCTCCATGCGAGTAAGATGTCCAACCCATCGGAGTTAGCCCTTGATGAGCAAAGCTTCAATGCCTTCTATCTCGCAACGTTCAAGTACAGTAACTGTAGTGTTTGGTATTCTGTCCTTCCAAGAGATGCCACAGATTTTTCTGAGGCATCTGAAATGGAACTGGTCAAGTTTTTTCACATGATGGCGGTACCAGGTCCAAGATTCACTCCTGTACAAGAGCGTGGTTAGCACAACTGTTCTATATACACCAATCTTTTTGCTGAGGTGAATACCATGATCTGACCACAGTCTGTGGTGCAACGTCCAAAGCTGGCACTTGCTTTGCTAATTCGGGAAGTGATCTCATCATCTATGCAAGCATTCTGTGAGAGAAAGCCGCCCAAGTAGCAGAACTTCAGCACAACCTTCAGCTGTTTATCGCCGATCTTAATGACAGGATCGTGAGGGGAGCAGCCTGGTTTCGGCTGAAACATCACTTCGGTTTTTTTATGCTGATGGTGAGGCCATAGCGTGATGCTGCTCTCGCGAAGTCATTGAGGATGCTCTGTAGCTCATCCTCAGGGTGAGCAGTCAGTGCACAGTCATCTGCAAAGGGTAGTTCGCGCAGAAGCACTAAAGACATCTTAGTCCGAGCTTTTAGACGCTGGAGATTGAAGATACCACCGTCGCTTCTGAATCTGATCATAACACCACTGCTGCAGTTCCTGAGGGCATCTTGGAGCATTGCAGAGAAGATGATACAAAAGAGCAGTGGAGCCTAACGAAATAGTCTCGCCAAAAATGGTAGTATAATCCACCATTAGATTTTCAGAGGGAATCTGTCATTCCCTTAGCAAGGTCGCAAGTTCAGTCTGAAGTAGACAATGAGGTTTCTTGCAAGTCTAGTGTTATCACTTCACCTGTTGTTAATAATGATAGTGATTTAGAAGGTGACAACTGTGCTCACATTCCTGATCAAGCAATTACCAAAACTGTCATGTCTGGTCACATTGAGTTCCGACCAGGCCAAGTGGTTACTTGATCAGGACGGGTAGTCAAGCCTCCAAACAGATTGGATTTTTTTTTTTTTTTTTGTACATTGCGTTTAATGTTAGGAAATTGTATAAGAAGGAGGAAATGTGGTATTTCGTTGGTTATTGTCACATGATGTTAGATGACATAAGAGGATAAAATAGACAGTTGCAAGAGATGACGTTTGGTGTACACAGATGTTTCCTTTTTCCTCACTGTTTACTTTTAAAGCTATTTAGAATACAGAAGTACCCACAAGTTTATGAAAGGAAAAAATTAATAATAAGATATTGACTTACCCGGGCGTTAGCAAAACCAGGATCGAATCGGACCGGACCGGACTGGACCGGACCGGACTGGACCGGACCGGACTGGACCAGACCAGGTCGGATTGGACCAGACCAGATCTGATCGGATCGGACCGGATTGGATCGGATCAGATTGACGAAACTCAGACTGGATCAATAACACCAGACAATGTGCTCAAATTCTGTCCCTTTCTCCCTTGTATAGTCGACTCCTCATTTATTGAGACTCGTCGAAATGTTTTTTTTTCCAAAGATGATTACAGATTCCAAAGCGGAGTTATAAAAGATACGATGTGACGAATTGACTGCATACACAACGGTCTTTTTTATTCAAACATGGAAACTGACAATTCTCTACTTTACCCCAGTCCCTTCTAATTGCACAATAGCCTGATTTAGCAACAGAACGGGAATGTCATTTGACGATGGCGCGTGCAGCAAAAGTATCCATATTAGGTCATATTAGAGTAGAATCCCAACTATTCTGCAGGCTCTCCTTTCGTCAGCTGACGTTCCCTTTCTGTTGCTAAATCAGGCTATTGTGCAATTGTCAGGGACTGGGGTAAAGTAAAAAATTGTTGTCAGTTTTCATGTTTGAAGAAGAAGACCGTCGCGCACGCAGCCAATTCGCTTATTGATGTGAATTTGTCACATCGTATCTTTCATAATTCTGCTTCGGAATCTGTAACCACCTCTGGAAAAAAAAAACATTTTGAGGAGTCTCAATAAATGAGGAGACGACTACGCAAGAGAGAAAGGCACAGAATTCGACTTCTCCTGTCTTCAGCACATTGTCTGGTGACTGTCTACTTTTGGCAGGGAATTTGCTATTGATCCAGTCTGTGTTTTGTCAATCCGATCTGGTCCGATCCGGTCTGATCCAGGTTTTGCCAATGGCCGACTTACCCATTGAATGTGACAGG
This sequence comes from Montipora foliosa, assembly GCF_036669935.1. Classification (NCBI taxonomy): domain Eukaryota; kingdom Metazoa; phylum Cnidaria; class Anthozoa; order Scleractinia; family Acroporidae; genus Montipora; species Montipora foliosa. Next base: position 41,616,527 of record NC_090877.1, on the reverse strand, counting down.
TGTCGCAGTAAAAGAAAGAGACAGTAAGAAATTTATTGAGTTTGAATCTTTGAGGTTTTGCATTTGACTGAAACATACTCAGTATTGTAGAGCTTAAAATTATTATATTTTTTCACCTTTCTCCTTTTAGATTCCAGTAAAAGAAGATAAAGCTGTGAATAATCCTAAACCAGCTGTGTTAGAAGTACCATTTGTACCGCCATGTGAAGTAAAACACAAAGATGCTCTTTCAGCTTTACGGCGGGTGAAATCTGATAGCTGCAAAAGACTAATTTACAAGACAGCATGTCTGTCAGAAGCAAAGAAACTTTATGAACTCAATATAAAAAGAACTTGCCCTGTTCCACGGGAAAAGGAAGTCCAGCAAAATGGATTGATGTGGCAAATACGCCATATGGGAATCCTATTCGCATTGCTTTTGTAGTGACACTTCATGGGAGAGCTTTTAGGCAAGTCAGGAGATTGTTCAAAGCTCTCTATCACACAAATCATTACTTTTTCTTTCATGTTGACTCTGTAAGTATGGTTTTACTTTACATTTGACTTGATTAGCGTTACTTGTTAATTTCAGTTTACAGTGACCCCAATTAGTGCTCCAGCGCTAGAACAACAAGACACTTAAATAAAGTTCCTTTCCTTCCATTTCTTATGTCCTTTCTTATTCAAGACATCTTCTTTACTCTTAGTGGAATTCAAGTCTTTCACTACTTGTTTCCCACCAATTCCAGTTTTGCACTGATCATTTTTCCTCGTGCCTGAGGTGTATTCTGTCCTCCAGTGCACCATTTTACATGTACACTTTGTGAACAGATTTGTGGTGAATCAGCTCTCTGAAAATTCCATAATGTTCATCAACTACCATCTCCTAACTATGGCAAGTTTATTTAATTAAAGCCAAACTTACAGAAACGCATTCAACCATAGAACTTTCAAAGTACATGTAGTAACTTCAACGATATTGAAAACCCCCTCAATTTGAAGAGGAACACACCTCCATATTAGAGTGTTTATTTATTTCTATTAATATGTAAAATTATTATTATTTTACATACAATGTATTAATTTTGTCTCTTTATGCAAATGTGGATGCAGAACTTAGGGCTTTTGGGTTTTGAGTAATCTAATTCCACATATCTCTCAATCCACATGTACAGTGTAGTTGGAAAACATTCTAACACATTAATTCATGTTACAGAGGTCAGATTATCTGCGTAGAGAAGTTTTGAAGATGGTACGTAATTTTCCAAACGCCTTGGTAGCGCCTTGGAGTATGGCTACCATTTGGGGTGGAGCCAGCTTGCTTAAAATGCTGCTAAGGTGCATGGAGGACTTAATGGCTAAAAGAGAGTGGAAATGGGATTTCTTTGTCAACTTGAGTGAATCAGACTATCCCATCAAGTGAGGAATTTTTATTATAGTTTTGTCAAAGGGCAACTTCACTTCACCAAAAAAGGTTCAAATGGCAAGAAACAATATTTATTAGTATATATACTAAAACAGTGGATAGCATTGAAGGCATGCTCTGATTGGCTACTCAGACTAGAATATCCTTTGCTATTAAACTCTGAGCAACTCTCGCAGGATTTCTGCCTGAAAATAATTATTGTAAGTGTTGGTGGCTGGTGGTGGATATTAATCTCACCACTTCGCTGCTCAGTAAGTAGGGAGCTTAAGCACAAGACGTTTTTGTCAAAACGAGTGCCAAGTAGCCAAGGTGAAACTGGGTCGAGACCAGCGTCTCTGACTTGACTTGTTTGCATTAAGCATGTTGCGTCAGTGATTTTACAGCATCGCTAGTTAATTGTACAGCAGTTTTGATTCTTTGTCTTCTTTCTTCATACTGAAACATGACTTCTTTAAGAAAGACAAGAGATATCAAAAATGCATTTTTAGAGCTACGATCAAAGATTGATTTCAGAGGATGAACTCATTGTTTTATTGGAAGAGAAAAGTCACTGCTTATGAGCCAGAAGGCCCATCACGCCGGCGCTTATCTCCGGTTTCCATAGCATGAAGCGACTAGGAGTACTTATACTCCCCCCTGGCTGGGATGCTAGTCCATTGCAGGGTTACCCCCAGCATTATGCCGGTACCCATTTATACACCTGGGTGGAGAGAGGCACCGTGAGAGCAAAGTGTCTTGCCCAAGAACACAACACAATGTCCCCCGGCCAAATCAATGTATGGCAATCTTTCTCAAATTGAAGCTTGATAATCTCTTAAAAATGCATGGTTCCCCTCAATTTTCTTCTTGGGTACCAAGAGTAATTATTAAGGTCTACTTTCTCCGGATATTAATTTTTAAACCACGCAAAAATATCCCTGTATTAGTAAGCATCACCGATAGGAAACCCGAGTATCTCTAGATGCGCAAAATGTATGTGCAATAACAATAGTAGGCACCGTCCTTAAACTTTCCAATGAGCTGCATCATGATGATGCCAGCAATTTGGTTTTTAAAGGGTACATTTTACATGGTTTTTGAGTGGATGTGGCTCTTGAACCCCCCCCCCCCCCCCCCCACTCCCCCTCCCCATTGATGAGTAAATTGTCTGGCTAGGAGTCATTGAGTTAAAAAAAACTTCGCTAAATTTTTTTTCGAAAAAAAAATATTATAGAGGCTAGATGCTGTAAAAGTAGCAAAAGAGGGAGGTCCTAGTGTAAACTAATCCACAGAACACCCACCCCCCCTCCCACACACACACCTGAGTATGTACAGTTCATTACCCCTAATGAGGAAGGGAGAGAAACCAAGAAAGCAAGCAAAGCGCAAATTGCCAGGACACATTACCAAACCCATGCAAATCTTTCCTTCCTTTATTAATTCCAAGCCGGCCTGAACCGGCCGTACTTAGTATTTTACTCTGTCTAACGCCAGACGATTTTACTCGACAATGGGGAATCCTTGGGAATCAATGGGTTAAATACCTGAATTGACTTGATTCTCACTTTGATTTAAATTTCATGTAGCTTTAATAAGCTGTTGTCCAAAACTCTCACATTAAAATATCATTATAAAATTTAATATTACCGGTATTAACACTAAAAAAAAAAATTTATTGTAACAACACTCTCCCACAGTAATAGGCATGTGTTAGAAATGCTCACCTTCCACAATTTAACAATCACTGGCTGGGTTGAACTCAGGGTGTTAGGTACCATTCATAGCCGCAATGGTAAAAAATCTCAACATGCTTATAAAATTTGTGTCTCACATATGTAGTTTTTGGAGCCTTGACTCTCCTTGAGGTTCCTGTTATTGATTTAGTGCCTGATGAAGCGACCTTTAACATTATTATGTAAATATCGAAAATAATTCCTGGCTTTCCTATTCATACACATGTATTGTACCTCACTTTTGCCAATGCTACATAGCATATAAAGGCTATGCAAAATAGATAAAACTGGTTCTCTGATCTATGATTATTATATTATAATAATAATCAAAAGTTAACATCATGATGTTGCTTTTTCAGACACAATTCTGATTTGGTTGAGTTCCTGAGGGCTCGTCGAGATTATAACTTTTTAAAACCGCATGGAAGAGACCTTGCAAGGTTGGTTTCCTGTTTCGCTTGTTTTTAGAGTTATCATTAACCACTTTCATAAATGGCGACCACTTTAAGTTTACATTCTTTTGTCTTTATGTTAATTAGACCTACTGCCCTCATTTTGAAACAAATATTCTTTTCAAATTTGCTCATCATAGCGAGGCTAGAAAGGCTTATTAGCATTAAAACAAAAGAATATTTTATTTGGTCACCATTATGAAACAGGCCTATTGGAACCAGTAATGAGGCTTCTATTGTAGGCTTGACTGACAGTTGACTGATAACATCCCAACTTAGTTGACCGATCACATCAATGACCAGAGTGTTTATGCCATCTATTGGCATAACACTTTTTAATTTCCTTACAAAATGGTTATGATTCATGCCAATCATTATAGTGCCAGTGATTCTCCGTTCCACAAAAAGTGTGCACAGGTACTTTATCTTGCAATGCTGATGCAAGTATTTAGTTGCGAAAGGCATGCTTTCTCTCTTTGTTCATATCATTTCTAATGGCCAATCGTCTCTTATCCTCATCCAGGTTTATAAAGAAGCAAGGATTAGATAGAACATTTTTAGAATGTGACGAACACATGTGGAGACTTGGGAACAGGTCGCTTCCTCCTGAAATTGACATTGATGGAGGCAGTGATTGGATTGCGCTAAACAGGAAGTTCTGCCATTTTCTTGTGATGTCAAAGGATCCTCTTGTAGCAACTCTGCGAAACATGTATGGCTACTCCTTGCTTCCTGCGGAGGTAACAAGAAAACTTGAGATTTTTTTTTGCTCTGAATTGCATCATATAATGTTCTTGAATTTGTTACTCTTTGGTGTTGTGTATTCTATCTATTTTGTTGGGTTTTAATCAAATATGTTTCTGATGGGTTGTTTGGTGAAACAACTTTAAGCCGGGAACCAGTGGTTTCGCCAACGTCTTGAGTCAGTTCGCCAAAAAAGAATAGTTTCATTCATTTCCTACCACCAATGATAACTGCTAACAAGTTCGCAACGAAATCACGGAAATAAAATTTTGCGCAGTCAACTCGTGTGATCATTTTTGTCTTCTAACGTTGATAGCAAATTGTAATATTTGGGTTGCTGGCAAATATATTCATCTCTTTATTTTAAGCCTTTGTGAGTTGGGTCCTAGCACGTGAGGGAACTGACTTCTTGACACAGGTGAACTGACCCAAGACATTGGCGAAACGACTTTTCGGCGAAACAACTGTGTAATCCTCACCCGTACGCAAGCACAAGCAACATGTTCAAAAGTATTAACTTTTCGCACGCGTTAGTTGTTGTTCAGAACTCTTGGCATTGCATGAAGCATTTTCAGGGAAATCTGGTTCTATTGATTTTCTTATTCTATTTGCAGTCATTTTTTCATACGGTGCTGAGAAATGGTCCTCTGTGCGAAACCTTCATCCGTACTAATCTGCGTCTGACCAACTGGAAGCGTAAGATGGGGTGTCGCTGTCAGTACAAGCACATCGTTGACTGGTGTGGTTGCTCTCCAAATGACTTTAAACCTGA
>NC_090877.1:41606442-41608942 GCF_036669935.1 Montipora foliosa | reverse complement strand
ATTTTAGAGGGCAAACGAAGAGGATTGTGATATTTTTGAAAGTAGCCATTGGCTATTCGCCCTTTCTTCAGGGTCTGTAGAATGCGGACTTAAATAACCGTTTTAAATACTAGCCCCTAAATCATTTATAAAATCAGTGCTTTAGACCAAATCACAAAGCATAGTGCTCTATACATCACAAGATCTAAGACGGATAGTTCCAAACTAATTCTTCCGGGTACGAATTGTCTGGATACGCGCCTCGTTGGCTATTTATCATCTCATATCCAACGCGCGCTCATGGAATAATTGTTAATTAGGCTAGATTAACGAAAGTCACCACCAACCCTCCTCATGTCTTTTTCCTCTGAACTTTCCTTTAAGCGTTATGAGAACAAACAATTTCCAAGTCGAACCACAGAGTAAATCATCGTTTTTACATGAGGGAGCTCTCAAAAATATGATCATTACCTCCTCTGCTTTGTATAAAGTAATCTGAGAACCGTTTTATTCCTTTTTAGCATTGCTTTTTTTTCCGGAATAGAGCTGCATTGTTTGTTTCGAAAGGGAACTCGTTAGATGGGGCGAAGTGTTCTTAATTCCGTGACATCGGTATAGGTTTTCGAGAGAGGGCATAATCACCGTCACTTGTCCAAAATATAGTAGATGAATCCTTTCTGGTTTATTACTTGTCTTTTAGGTGGGTACCATTTGGGACCAAAAGGAACGGATCTTTCGCAACTTAGCTCACCTTATGGGTCCCTGGGATGACCCGGTCTTGGTCCATCGCTGGGTACACGGCAAGGAATTTGATGTAAAAATCATGTGGGTGGATCCCATCAACGTAGTGACCGGAGTTTACGAAATGAAAGTCATTGAGAACTGGGTGGTGTCCTTCCACAAACCCACCTTCAAAAAACCCATGCGACCAGGAAAATGGACAATTAAAATGATCTTCACAAACAAAGGCGAAGACATGGTTATCGGGCAAACGAGTTTTCTTATCATACCAATGTCGTTTTCCAAAGGCGAACCAATCAGCCCTCAGGATGCCATGGCTGCTAACAATGGTCCCCCTGGGGGGATCTACAACACGAATGATTTCTTAATCGAGTTTGATCGCGAAGCGAACAACACCGAGGCGCTCGCGAAACGAGCTGCCGTAAATTCCCGAAAAGCGGGGGCCGACCTAGACGGTTGGGTGGACAGCGAAGTTGATTATTTTTGGACGGTAGAGTCGTCTTGCTCACTTAGTGGACAAATTCCTGAATGCACAGGCATTCCACTTTGTGAATCGACTTCCTGGAGTTCAAGGTCGCCGGATCCAAAGTCAGAATTAGGCAAAGTTAAACCTAATGGAAGACTGAGATAATGCTAGTTCTTTCTTAGGTATTTTAGAATTTTTAAATTATTATTGGAATTTTCAACAGATATCGCACGATGGGTGGTACTTTGTAAATACAAGCAAACACGTTAAGAAAGTTGCATTCAAAAAAGTTATCTTTGAGCGTCGCCTTTCACTCGAAATTTAGCAGAAAATACCAATTTAAACTTCAGACTTCATTACAAGTGCGGGAACAAGTTCTCAAGATCACTTCGCTTATTGTAGATAGTCGGTTGTTTAAATCAGTTCTTAATATTGGTCGCTTCTTTTGACTTGGTAACTTAGAAACCAGGAGTGAGAGTTCTGTGGACGCGACTTCTTTGAAATACGATAATCGCTCCCCAATCTAATAGCGACATTTAAATTAAAGAATGAATGCGACCGCCAATGCGACTTTTCTGTCCTGAGCATGTGTTTTTGCTTTGTGACGTTTGACTGACTGGGGTAGGGATAAGGACGGCCGTATGGTAACGTCCTTGCCTCTTCACCCTTGCGTATCCGGGATCGAATCCTGAGCTCTTGTACACGAGCGGAGATCTGTCGATCTTATTCCGAGGGTTTTTCGCCAGATACTCTGGTTTTCCTCCCTGCGTAAAATCGACTTCCAGCTTATCCCATCTCGCTGTGGTGCTGTGATCCAAGGTCATGCATGGGTCGTGTTCTGGTGCCGCACCCTTAGCCGGTGTCACAGCTCCTTCGGTCCTACGTCGTCATCTAGAACCCCATTTACACGCGCTAAAAATCGGCACGGCAGGGCACATTTTTGGCACCGTGCTGCCCATTTTTGGGCACGGCACTCCCAAATTTTCCACGTGTAAACGTAGCGGTCCCAAATGAAATGTGGCACCAGTGATCTTTGTTTTGAATTCGCACATTTCTTGTCAATCTTTAAAACACTTGAAAGAAAAAAAAATTAACAAAACTAAAAACCCTGCACCATCTTCCATGGCACCATAATGATATACGGTACCAAAACAATATCGTGTGCTATAAGAGCTACATATTACGCAAAGATAACTTGAATCTCCTGGAAGACAAAACGCCGCTCAGTTGATAATTATACTTCGCTGTGTTACTGCACTACCACACGTACGCAAGGCGTGCCTATTCTTTGGATTTCCTGTTGGTTGTTATTGC